>NW_017307150.1:511322-513932 GCF_000935625.1 Nanorana parkeri
ATGTTTTATATATTGGATATTATATGATGCCCTTCTGCACACCACTGTTGTATTGATTAGTTATTTTAGAAGTTGTTGCCTTCCATTAGGGTACATTTGCATCTTGACGGAGTGTCCATTGACTTGCGATTGTATCTTCTGATCTGCGGTTTCTTTGGCAAGCTTTATGTGAAGTAGCATATCATGACTGGACATACTTCACTGTAATGGCTTTTGATGTGTTCTGTAAGTGCGTGTTTTTGACACATTGCGTTGCAGTGAACAAAGTACAGCATGCGCTACTTTTTTTCAGCTCCATGTACAACAACACAACAATGTGAACTGTCCCCATTCACAACCATTCATTTTTATTGCCCTTGCGTTACCATCCGTTAAAAAACGGATGGTAATACAATGCAACTGATCTTGTGTGAATAGGGCCTAAAACTTGATTGAGTCTGCCCATTTTCCTCTGAATTCTTACATACACAAGGTGCTTTTCCTATGGTGCTGCAACTCACCAGATGGCTTTGTACCATTCTTTGTAACTTCTAGATCCCGGCGCTACAACCTTGGCTCTCTAGTTATGGTGAAATAACTAATCCCATCATACCTTTGTCTCTGGGAGTCATGCCTGTGGTTGTCAGAGTCTTGCAATGCATCACAGGACTTCCGTCTGAAGTGCTGAGGTTTCCTGCCCCTGATCTAAAACCTGTAGTTTGTGAAAATCCCAAGTCTGTCTGTCTGTCTTGAGTATGGATCAATTTTAATTTTCGATTTGTATTAATGTGTGCAGGTACTCTTATAAAAAAGTCCCCTCAGTAAAATGGTTCTATATAAATACAGCAAATACTCATCTATCATGATCTACATATGGCCTCACTACTGAGGGTTACTTTGTGCTGCTGAGCCTCTGTGTTAAAATAATGATTTAAAATAATGACGGAGAGAGAAAGATGTCCCAGAGGAAGCAGTCAGCCTAATAAAAAGTAATATATGGTTTGTAACTATGAGATATCTCTCTCTACACCACGTTTTTAAGTTCAAATGCCAGCTTGCTAAGGCTACCTATGGTTATTATAATCTCCTATAGGGACTGCTGAGAACAGAGAACGGTCTTATGTTAGTGACCTGCTTTTAAAATGTATGTGAGAAGCTGGACTACCGCTATTTAAATGATAAACCTCATAATCCATGTAAGCCGTGTCATGGTTTTTAAGATTAATCTAATACAATGACAGTAATTAGAGAATCAGGAATGCCTGGAGGAGCTAACTTGATTTTAAGTGTGGCGGTTCTTGATTCTTTCCTTAATTTGCATATGTCTAGATGAAAACATCAACCGGCGCCAATTAAAATCTAGATGTAACCGATCAAATTTTTAGAACTAAAAAACTAGGATGGTTAAACACAGCAAAACACATAGCTGGTGCTTCGAGGTAAATGCAGATATGATGACAGAAGCTCCCCGACAGTCTACCCTGTGTGGCATGACGACACTAACATACATTGGTATTTGATTTAAGTGCAGCCCTGCAAAATCATTGCATGTAAATAAAACTGGATTTAAATTACTGAGGCAGCATGCAATGCTAAAAAACAGACAATATTGCATTTTCAACTTTCCCCACTAGAGGGCACAATATATCCTGTTTTAATACAAAAAAACCTTTTATGTTGGAACTTGCACAGTTGTAGTTACAAGTCCCCTAAGGCAGTTACATTCAATAGCATTATTCATTGTTAAACTCATTAAGATGTCCTGATATTATTTGTTTTCAGGCCTATTACTAGACTCATTAAGATCAGCTGTCTAAGTAAATCTCAGTAAATCTGATATTACCCAGTGTGCTGGAACAGGAGCATTCCTTGAACAGTAAACTAATGTTAAAGCACGTGGGTGGTTTGCATGTGAATACAGTTATATTTATGGAAAACCTTCACTTGTGTAATGGATTTGTATAAAAACCTTAAAGCTAAACTCAGAGATAAGCAAATATTGTCTAAATACAAGAGACGTGTATTCTTACTTGAATCGTGGTGTGTTTTGTATATTTCTTTCAGATCTGTGCAGTAATTCAGTGTGAAACTCTGTGCAAGGGCTTTCTATAATAAAGACCAGCCACTGCTGCACTCTCTCCTTGTGCAGGGTGACTGGTCTTATATCCACCCCTTCCTGTAGTTTTCTGCAGGCAGCCAATAGTGTTTGGGTCTGCCAGGTCTCTTGCACTGCTCTGCTATCTGCACAAGCTATGTACAGCACAGTGATGATTTCACAGCAACATTTTCAAGGTAGTAACTGGGTTTGCAAAGATCATGATGGACTACAAGCTCCCGTTTAGTTTACCAATTTCTACTGAGATTGCAGTCAGCGGTGGCTACTTTACAACACACACAGGGACCATGGGGGAATAAAAATAGCCATCCTCCAGAAGGAAGGACAGTGTCAGTGACAGATTCAGAGATGATTTGAGGATCTACAGCCGAGTGATACACAAATAAGATTGTTAATAGTTAAGGAACTTCAATGTACTTGTAAGATTTAGCTGAGTTTAGTGTTACTTTAACCAGTTGACATCTGGGGTGTTAACCCCTCTTCCCATCCAGGCCATTTTTCAGTATTCAGCGCTG
>NW_017307150.1:517678-528396 GCF_000935625.1 Nanorana parkeri
TCTCCACAGGTGCTCTATGGGATTTAGATCTGGACTCTCCAGCGCTTTGAAACCATTTCTAGGTACCTTTTGACGTGTTCTTTGGGTTATTGTCCTGCTTTAAGACCCATGACCTCTGACGGAGACCAAACTTTCTGATACTGGGTGCTACATTGCACCCCAGAATTCTTCGGTAGTCTTCAGATTTCATAATGCCATGCACACAGTCAAGACATCCAGTGACTGAAGCAGCAAAGCAACCCCAAAACATCAGTGAACCACCACCATGTTTGACTGTAGGGACTGTATGTTTTTATTTAACCCCTTGATATAAACTGACAAGAAAAATTGTTTTTTGTTTTTTTTGTGTGGGTGCACTTTGTAAGAAAGTATATTACTGCTGTGGAAGAATCACACAGCAAAAATGGTGTGTCAGTCATTTATGAACAGAACCTGAAAACTAGCTCAGTCATGAAGGGGTTAAAGGCCTCATTTCTTTTTCCGAAAACAGTAGAATGACGGGTTTTACCAAAAAGCTAATCAATTGTTCTCTTTCGTACACGTCCAGGGAGATTAGCTACAGTACCATGGGCTGTAAACTTCTTGACAGTGTTGCGCACAGTGGACACAGGAACATGTCTTGTAACCGTTAGATTGTCCATGTTTTTCCACAATTTCTGTTCTCAAATCCTCAGACAATTATTTGCTGCTCATTCTCTTCTCTATGCTCCATGTGGCACACAGATACACACAACAGAAAGGTTGAGTCAATTTTTCACCATTTTAATTGGGTGCCGGTGTGATTTCTATATTTTCAGCACCTGTTAATTGATACAGGTGAGTTTAATTACAAATTACAGGAGCATCGCAAACTTGGAATGCAATTATTTCTTACAATTTGGAGAAGGTGCCAATAATTGTGTCCAGTCCATTTTCTGAGTTTTGCGTGGAGTGCATCAGGTTTGGCTTTTTTTTCTCCACTTTTTTTGTAATACCAATACAAAGAAAATAAATAAACATGAGAATGCCTAATCATTTGTAATTGCAACAATTTTCTGCGCAAAGTGGTGCATTATGACAGAAATGCATGGGTGCTAATATTTTTAGCCATCTATATCGATCTATCTATATATCTATATATATATATATATACCCTGTTTCCCCGAAAATAAGACCTACCCGGAATATAAGACCTAGTACTATTTTTGTGAATTTCTAAAATATAAGACCTACCCCGAAAATAAGACCTAGTTGTGACCATTTCCAGGGCCAGTGGTGGCATAAGGGGGAACTTGAAGAGCTGCGGGATAGGAGGGAGAGAATCAGCGGTGCCAACGAAGCCAGCGCTAGAGGAAGCGAGGCGGCAGCGGAGGGAGCAGAGCCGCATAAGCCGGTGCATCCTCTATAGCGCTTGCTCCTGTCACAGGCGATGCATTTGGTGATGTAAGGCACGTGCTCGGCCATGGAAACCCATTCTATGAAGCTCTCTACGCACTGTTGTGCCAATCTGAAGACCACACGAAGTTTGGAGGTCTGTAGCTATTGACTCTGTAGATACTTGAAGACTTCTGCTCACTGTGCGCTTCAGCATGCGCTGACCCTGCTCTGTCATTTTACGCCTACCACTGCTGCAGTTGCTGCTGTTCCCAGTTGCTTCCACTTTGTTATAATACCCCTAACAGTTAACAGTGCAATATTTAGTAGCAAGGAAATCTCACGGAACACCTGAATCCAAAGATTTTGATGGGTGCCCCAATACTTTTAGAAATATGGTGTATATATTGTGTGTGCAGTTTTAGTAAATCACCACTAGAAGGCATTGATGCTCTACTGCAAGACTAACATGGCACTAGACTACAGCAGCACACTTCACAGTAGATAAACCTCAACCTGGAACAGGTTTAATAGACTACAGAATAGCAAACCGTTAAATTCCTTTTATAAAGTATGTGGTTGACAGCTGCTGCTTCCACTCACATTAATTACCGATTAAAAATATCACTTAATAAACTTGTCCTGACAAATATTGTTGTTTATTGTAAGCTAGCAGGCGATCATTCCCTTCTTTCAGCGTTATTATTAGGCCAGTTGCAGACCTGGAGTCAGCATACTGTACGTTCTGACCTGCATGATTTTTCTGTGTTTGGATTGCTCTAATTGTACAAACTCCCTGACTGCCAAGAACTAGCAAATTGTAATCTAGCACCAGCCACATGACTGGCTGCTAGATCAGTGGTAGTCAGCTTGCAGGTTAGGGGGCCTGAGGTGCAGCCCTTAATGTCACCAAAGGGCCACATACGTTTCAGTGAAGAGAGGCTACAGAAAGCTGTCAGAGACTGTAGATATTCCACAGGAGATCAGACAGTGTGAACATACTATAGGAGTTGTTGGAGATTTGTGATATGCTTCAGAAGATGTGCTAGATTTGATATTTTTCACATTAAGATCCAATTTTTAAAAAAATGAAAGCGTAAAAAAGAAAAAGGAATAGCCATGACATAAAAAAATAATATTAAAGTGAAAGAAATAAACCAAAAAAGTTACTAGGCCAGGCTAAACAATACTTTTTTCTTCACTTGTAAGCACCAAGGTAAAGCACAGACTACCGTCTGCAGGTAGCCCAAAAGCCACACAATAAGTGACAAATGGCCATAGGTTGGGCTCCAGGGTGCTAGACTATACCTGTTTTCCCATTAGGGGAGGTTAATGCAACCCACACGGCTGTCCCACTTCCTGTGGGAGCAGCCACTAAGTGGATGCCTTAGAGTGACCTGAATGCTTCATTCAATATGCAACCTGACGTGGCAGTGTTTATGTGAACCTATTGCTGTGAGCGTTCCAGCACTTTTATTAATGTCTCATTGTATGTTAAAATAAAGCTGAATGTAATTATTTATTCAGGTCCACTCTAAGCTCATTATGATTAGTCACTCTGCTTGCGAAACACATCAAGGCCTGATGACGATGATCAAGGCCAGACTGCTGATGATCGTTGTTTAAAGCCAACGTCACTGCTCCCTCTCCATGAACGGATGAATTCTTAAGGTGCCCTTACTCCTGCTGATTATTGTACGATAATCGCGGGTGATCCTGCAATTGTACGATAATCTGCAGGTGTATGGGCAGCGTGCGACCGCATCTACTGTACGGTCGCACGCCTTTTGTCTTCCTAGCACACTGGAAAACCTACCAAAAATCGTACGATTTTCGGCGGGTTGGTAGAGGGCTCAGAAGACGAAAGCCGCACACTGCCCGCTCAGCACTGCAATCGTCGGCAAGCCCTCCCCTCAGCAGGGAGGGCTTGCGATGATCGCAATTACGATCTGCCTGTCCAGGTGGGCAGGTCATACGAAATTTTAATGACCTTACAACCATCGCCCAACGAAAGTCGTGCGATGGTTGTCAGGTGTATGGCCAGCTTTACTGAGATGACAAGCCCCCGGTAACTCGGTAAGTATTTATCTCTGTATGAGGAGTGCAAGGGTGGTGACGTCAGCTTTAAGCGTCCTAAAGGATAACCACTTTGTTTTAAAGTACACTTATCCTTTACCTGGTAATGAACACTTCCCGATTCCTGGAATGCGACTCTTCTTTTCACTGCACATGGACAACTGGGCAAACCGGAAGTCCATCAGCACATCTCACAGTGGACAGATGCCAAATTCTTAAGTGGCAATAGTACATTTCTCATGATAATGTTTACAGAGCACACATATCCTGCATATTTCCAACCAACTTTCATTTAAGCAAAGAAAATATCTTTTTCTTTGCTTAAGTAAGAAAAAGTTGTAAAACTGAAAAACTGTATCAGTTCGGAAATAGGATTATAGCCATTTTCTATAGACCTTGACTCCTCTAATAAAACATTCAGTGGTCATGGTATAAACCAAACAGATAGGATATTTACAAGTAGATTTCGCTTTAAAATGTTTCCATGCAGAACATATCCTTAATGCCTTGTCCTATGCACCACAGTGGCTTATATTAGTTTATTACGAATTTCATGTGGAAAGCCTTTCAGAGCTCTTCTCCAGACATCCCCATTGTTATTCCGTTTTCCCACTCTCTAAATTGATTTTCCCATATCTAAAAGTCACAGACTGAATTAAACAAGGCTTTCTTAGTTTTTTACTTCCTGTCTGTCTCCCAGCAAGACACCAGAGGGCCTAGTATAAAAAAGGGATACAACATTAGCATATCAAGGAAAGGGTGATTTATAGAATGGAGCAATGTCTTCAATAGTATGAGTGTCTGCACAGCAGAAAGAGAGATGATGGGGCTGTGGCACAAAATAGGGAGGTGAAGGCCAAAATAAAACTTTCCTCTCTGGAGACATATAAACTAAACAGTAAATGTCATTGTGTTAGTTAGTTAAGAGGAAACAAACACATAATAATGCATCGTGGCACCTATTACAATTTGGAAGAATTGATAATTACAAAACAAAAATAAAAAAATGTACATAAAACTGTAATGATACATGATATTAAAGCAAGATCATGGTGCCATCTTACCATCAAACAGACAGCTACAAGAACAGCTAAAACAGTTAACAATAAAGGGAACACAAACAACTGCAATGCCCATTAAATATAAGGGTGCTGTTGCACAAAACCTTATAAAAGACAAGTGTAGCACTTGATGAGGGATTTAGGCAATTCAACATCAAACATGGGAAGACTTGAAACCAACCACCACAGACAGTCAATATTACCAGCACAAGTGTATGGAGGACATTAGACTACTGCCAAATCAATAAGTGTGAAGATTTAGGCACCTTAGTAATTTATAATAGATGATCAATACAAAAAGAAGCAAACTAAAAAACGTAACAATGTAGTGCTTCATTAGAAAGAAAAGTATGGGTCCTTTGAGTCGTGTTTTACCTGTTCTTTGCCAAGATAATACTAATAACTCCAGTGTATGTTCAGAAACTTACAAATAAAAAATTCACACACCGTACTGTTTGCATGGACAATCTAGAAATAGGTTACCGTTTAACCTTTGAGCAACCACCTAAACCTGTTAACATATCATTACTCAAGTTAAGGATTGTATGAATATAAAACATATATATGAATATACACATCTGAAGGTAAACAGATGAGATCTATGGTTATTTATAGAAGTATTACGGTACATTATATGGATTTCTGAATGCTGTTCACATCCAAGAATGTCAATTTGTAGGTCAATCCCACAAAAAGGGATATTTCAGTTATTGATCAAGTGTTGCAGGCAGACTGACTCCCTCCCTTTTCTATCCATGAGGGACTCCATTGAGCAGATTTCCCCAAATATTTCTCGGCTTTGTTGCCACAAACCTCTTAGCCCCCTGTTCCTGCTACTACCATAGATCATTACTGCTTTTTTTCCCCACTTCTCCACCTCCTATAATCCTCTTTTAATGAAAAAAAAAAACCACAACACACATTTTTGACAATTCCTTTATAGATAGATAGATAGATAGATAGATAGATAGATAGATAGATAGATAGATAGAAAATCTCAAATGGAAAAACAACACTAGTAGACTATACTGGAAGTTATAAGTTGTAATAAGAACTGGATGTATTAATTTGGAGAACAAAGACAAATCTAAGCTGCTGAGCTTCACCCAGAGGAGAGAGTTTATATATGAGGAATAAATACAACATAAGCCTCCATAATACTATGGCATATGTATACTGAGCAGCAGGCACAGCAAGGGCTATAGCATTTCCTGGAAGAGTTTATCCGTTTTTCCATGTAGTTATAATTCAAGTTGCTTTCCCCAGGGCAAGAAGAGATAAAGCAAAAAATGTTCATTACCAAAACACAGTGCAGGTCTATTTATTAAAAAAAATTAGACTACAAAATTAAGAAAATACATCTCAGCAAGTATTGTGATGCGCCCTGTTTTATTCTTGGTTTCCTAAGGCTTTGATTTTTAAAATGAAAGGTGGTGGATGTTGCGCATTTCCAAATCCTTTCCCAATCTATGAGATTAAGCAGCAATAGAGAAGAAGATAAAAAAATAAGTACCTGTCATATTGCAAATGGATATTACCAAGTTATAAAGTGTCTATACAGTCTCCTAAAAATATAATCATTTGACAGCCTTTAGCGAGAGGTTTTGGGCTGCTCAACGCCAACTAGTCCACATATAAATGGCCCAACTCCGCACTAAACACAATAGAGGCGTGAGGGAGTTCAAATAAATTAAAATCTTGAACTGGAAAGCCCATTCTGGGTCAAGTACAAAACAGAATTTTATACAAACATGCATGTGACAAGTCAAGAGCAGAAACACAGGTCACGGGTATTACAGGTATACATGTTAGTTTTTAGTTGCCAATGTATGCTTAGTAGGGATACATTGAAATTTCGGACGAAAATAGTACTATGGGCAAAATGCCAATAGGACCAAACTAGCAGGAAATGCAGCCAAAAACTCAGTGCATCCCTAGCTTCTCTCCTCCCCACTGGCTGCCGGACTATTTTCCTTCTGATCTCCTCTCCCCTGCCTGTGTTGGCAGAAGCAGTGGCGATTGAGGGGACACAGAAGGGCCCCCAGCGAGGAGGAGAGAAACTGTCAGGATGCTGAGTGGGGCAGTGCAGGAAGGAGACAGCTTTCAGATGTCACAAGAGGCGAAGCTTACCTCCCACACCAACCCGTTTGGCCTCCTGCGACAAGCAAGTCAGGATTTAGAGCGGGTTACAAGCACTTAACCTCCCTGGCGGTATGATTATTCAGGATTTTAGCATCCCAAAGCGGTACATTGTTTACTGAAAAAACTAAACTAAAAGTCAGATGCCGGCATCGGCCGGCCGCGTACAGCAGAGGACACCGCGGGCTTGCAGGGACAAGGTAAGTGACACTTTTCTGTGCATTCCCGAGTCTGGCTCGGGGGTTACCGCTCTTGGTACTGAAAGTTAACCCCGAGCCAGACTCGGGAATACCGCCAGGGAGGTTAATAAATAACTACGTACATAGTATGCTTACTGTGTCCCCAGTTGTGAATGAACAGGATGTGCTCTACATCACTTCTTGTTCATTTATGATTTTGGACAAAGTAGCTGATCCTATCGCCACAGTTTATGAATGGACAGGTGCACTCAGTATAGAGGTTACCTGTTCATTCATAACAGGGGCTGCAGAAACAGGGATTTAGGACTGTGAGTTCTCAATCTCTTTTTCTATTTTTAAAGGGAAATATTGGGGGTCTGTTTAGACCCTTGATATTTCCCCAAAGCCCCCGACAGTAAAGGGAAAAAAACAAAACAAAAACAAAATAATTAAAAAATAACTTAAAAACTTTTTTAAAAGGTTGTATAAAATAAAAAAAAGTAATTTTCGGTTTCAGCCTGATAATTGTTTTTTTTAAATTTCGGTTTCAGTCTAAAATTTTAATTTTCCTATCCCATATCTAATGTTTAGCTTGAAGGCCTCATCCATATGGGTACCTGGCCATCAGTACTTGAGTTCAGTATTGGCACAGCTTCAACTATAATCACATATACAAAACTGCAAGGCTTCAGCTGCAACTGCAAGAGGATAAAGCCCACATTTATTGAAATGCTAATTACATTAAACAGTGACATCTTGGAGAGGTATCCCTTGCAATGAAAGCCTTGCTTTCTTATATGCATACATTGGACAAAGCTGGCTATTTCAGTATCGTGCTATGTGCTCTTTGGCAGAATGTGTCATTTAAAAAAGTCATAATATAGGAAAAGGAATCACCAGCACTCAGTAGAATAATCCATGTCCATTTATTGGACATAGACGTCACACAATCACAAGAGCCAATGTTTCGAGACCACGCAGGGTCTCTTCATCAAGGCATAAAGACTGACAGAATGTGTCATTTAAAAAAGTGAAACACAACTAACTGGACCTAAATTAATAATGAGCCCATTAACTCTGATATCTGTGCAATCTGACAACTAAGGCTAAGATTTGTAGCAGTTCAACTAGCTACAAGAATTGCTAGTAATAAATCATCACTAAAGATAGGAAACAAATAAGCCCCTGAAATTCCACATAATTGTTCCCACAGCAGCCCACAACTGTCTACTTTATGACACGTCAAGAGGGTTGCACAAGTTTTTGTGCATAGAGAGGAGTTGCCTTAAGGTAGCCCATTCATTTTGGAGTGGCTCCCATTGTACCTCAATACAAAGTGATGTGAAAACACACCACAGTGCAAAGAGCATTCACATCTGCATGTTGTGATGCACTATAAAGCAGGTGTATTTTGGTCTACTGTTGACTTGCATTGGCATGCCATTCAGAAAGGATGGCAACACACATTCTGTGTATTACCTCCCAGTGAGGTATTAAAGGTTGCAGGTTTTAACACGCAACTGCAATGCAAAGGTGTAAAATGTGCACAAATATGTTTTTTGGTTTATTTTTACTAAAAATTTGCATGCAACATACTATTTACAGACTACAGTTAGCATTCTGAACCCCTTAATAAAGTTAAGATACTATTGCATGAAATATTGATTGTCAGCATAGTTAGGTATATTTCTTGCTGAGCACTTTTACACATGACTACCATTGCCTAAAAAAATAGTATACGCTAAAATAACCCAGTGATTAAAAAAAAAAATCAAACAGGACTAACATGTATGCAGTATACAGGTAACAAAAATACTTGGGTAAGCAAGTGGAAACATACAGCTAACATTTATATCATATACAATAGAGATGATTGGATCATTAGCCTCAATTTGCCTAGGTACCAAGAGAGTTCTTTCCTAACACCCACAAACCTAAATCGGTGTACTGAGCCTAAAGCACTCAGTAAAGTGTTTGCTTTGCGGCACATTTGGAGAAACTCTGCCAGTGGCTTCTGCAGCCTTTGACACTGCTACGGCCTTTCCCTCTAATTAATATGTTTTTGTAACTTTTTAAATGGTAAAAACAGATATTGCAGCTTATATTCAAAAAAAGATAAAGAGGTTTAACATGTGCATCGGATATTAGCAATTTGTGTTCTGCCGTTATTACATGAGTGCAGTGCAGCATAATGTACTCCTGTGACCCAAAATGAGAAAAAAAGCACTCAGGCCCGTTATCAGCTGATAGGGCACAGCTGTGCCTTTGTTGAGAAGGATTCCAACAATTTTGTCAGGATCCACGAGGGCTGCCTAACTGAGTTAGAGCCAGCTGTGCCCACCCCCTCCCCAGCCTTTAGCTCCAGCCAGCATTGGAAGAGAATAGAGAGGAGCGGGAATCCCTGTAGGGAGCAGTGACTGATGGTCGCTGGGAGCAGAAAAGAGGAACTGCCTGATCAGCGGTCATGTGATCAGTCAGCTCTCTGTCTTAGAGACAGCATGGGAAAGCTGTGCCAAGTATTGGTGAGCGTACGTTTTACTCTACCCACATTTCTCTTTTGACAGTTTGAGCAGAGAAGCAGCATGTTATTTGCTTCTATCTACAGCTGAATATTTTTTATGATAAAAAATAAATATTACCTTTAAGTAGAATACTTTAGTGCTAAAATAGTCAAAGTAATATGTTAGATCTGGGGCATAACTAAAAATCACAGGGCCCCATAGCAAAATTTTGAATGGGGGCCCGTGATTGCTAGTTATGCCACTTGCAGAGCCCACCTGATATACCAAACAGCCCACCTGAGAGTGACCCTGCAGAGCACACCATAGACTCTCTATAGTGGGCTTTGTCTGCCTCCGTTGTCGCCCGGCCCCGCCTCCTCTTCCATCACTGGCCCCACCTGCTCATAGGTCGCTGGCCAGTGATATAAGAGGAGGCGGGGTTGCTCTTATTTTTACCAATAACTACAGGAGACAGCTTTCTGTGTTGCAAGTGGTCCAGTGGATTGGAAACATTGGTATATTTGCTATATACCTCTGCTGGTACTACAGAGAAAACAGTGAAATGTCAGCCGTATGTTTTCCTGCAGGCAGTAGTGGGAGATTATCCACCATGCACTGAATAGTAAATGAACAAGTTGGAATGATAAGACCTCCACACATATGGACAGTTTTATATAATTGTGCTCCTTACAAAGCCATTATGAGGCTTTAGCCTAATGCATTGATACGTCTGCAGGATATATTCTAGCTTCCCAATCAGCTCCAGCTTTTGCCACTGAGAATACAATTTGAATTTTTTTCCCCCAAAGTTCTAAGAATAAATGTAATTAGAATTCAGATTCTCCTAGAATAAATTAGCATAATTGGTGGAAATATGTTCTCACAGCTATTTGACACCTACAATAGAAGAACAGGAAGCACACTGGGGTATTATAGAACGACTAAATTAAACTGTCAGATGCATGTGGATTAAACAAAACACAAATTTAACGGCCTCAATTACCAACAAGTTGGAATGATAAGACCTCCACACATATGGACAGTTTTATATAATTGTGCTCCTTACAAAGCCATTATGAGGCTTTAGCCTAATGCAGTGATATGTCTGCAGGATATATTCTAGCTTCCCAATCAGCTCCAGCTTTTGCCACTGAGAATACAATTTGAATTTTTTTCCCCCAAAGTTCTAAGAATAAATGTAATTAGAATTCAGATTCTCCTAGAATAAATTAGCATAATTGGTGGAAATATGTTCTCACAGCTATTTGACACCTACAATAGAAGAACAGGAAGCACACTGGGGTATTATAGAACGACTAAATTAAACTGTCAGATGCATGTGGATTAAACAAAACACAAATTTAACGGCCTCAATTACCATAAGGATTTTTTCACTAATTATATATATA
>NW_017307150.1:528497-535129 GCF_000935625.1 Nanorana parkeri
ACATATATATATATATATCATGACACTTAAAGAAAAAAAAAACATTATTTGCAAAGTAAAAATGAATTGGTAATTTCAAATCAAAATTATTTTTATTAGAGAAGATCATTACTACATGTTTATTATTCCCTGATGTTTTACTCCATGCCAAACTTTTCATTGAATTTAGAATAGAACAGGATAAGTTTAGAGATTCTGTTATGATCTCCCCTGCAGTAGCAGCAGCCATGATCTCGGTATAGGCACTTCAACACCAGGACGTACAGGTATATCTTAAGGTGCCCATACACTGTGCGATTATCGCACGATAATCGCGGGAAATCCCGCAATCGTACGATAATCGCAAAGTGTATGGAAGGCTTGCGACCGTTTTTACTGTACGGTCGCACTTCTTTTGTCTCAGGAGCATGCTAGAAAACCAGTCGAGAATCGTACGATTTTCGGCTGGTTTTTAGCATGATCGTAAGATCAATGCCGCACGGGCCGGTGTGCGCACACGCACACTGCCCGTTCAGCATTGCGGTCATCGGAAAGCCCGCCCCTCAGGGGGGCGGGCTTGCGATGATCGCAAGTACGATCTGCCTGTCCAAGATGGGCAGATCGTACGTTTTTTAAATTCCTTTACAACCATCGCAAGACTAAGGTCTTGCGATGGTTGTAAAGTGTATGGCCACCTTGAAAGTGACATTAAAGTCAAAAAAAAAATTCCCTCCCCCAATGTTAATTAAAGCACTTAAAAAAGCAAAAATCCGAACTGTGTATGCGCCCGCCCCAAGATGCTTTGCGGCCGCCCGAGCAGTCTCTGATATTCGGACAGGAGCGCGTGGCGAAGACAAGGGCTTTTACAGCAGGTTTTTCTTTTTACTTTTTGCATATATCTACTGCTTGCCAGCAGTAGATATATGCAAAAAACCCAGAGGGTTTAGAAACCCTTTAAGGACCTGACGTTGCTAGAATACACTGGTTAGGAGAGAAGTAAGCCTTGCCGGAACCCTGCAACAAACAAGACAAGTAACCACACAAGCAAAAACGTCAGCGAGGCACACACAGAAGAAGGGAAAAAACCACACCATCCCTACCCACCACAAAAGATGAGGGCGAACCTAAACCCTCAACCAACCCAACTTCCATCAGCCCATCCTCCGAACAACATCAGGAGGCAGACCCCACCTGGCAGCCCCGGACGCTGCCCCCACCTGAAACAAAAAGGAGCATGAAACTGCCAACCCCCAGCCAAACAAGGCCGAAACCCCCGCCATAAACTGATAGCGCGCCTGGCCCCACAGCTCCATGAAAAAACCCCTGACACCAGACACAGAGCAAACCGCCTCCGGACCACCCCGCCCAAGACAACCACCGCCCCTCAACCCACTGATCGGCGGATCCGCACCGCCACCCGATCACCCTTGAAAACCACAGCACCCCACCGCAAACCCTGACTACGTCTACAGACAGGCTCACCCATGCGCAAAGCCCCCCAAAAAACAAGGCCAGCGCACGCGCCGCCCTGAACAGAACCGCCAGCAGCGGCATTCCACTGCTTTGTGTTGCAAACATCTCATAAAGAACACAGAATAAACGTTTGTCCCCTAATTGAAGCAAATGCACTGCAGTCAAGCAATTTGTAAAGTATGTCCAAACAACAGAGATGGAAAAAAATCTGCAGGACATAGGAAACAAATCCCCGTGACGTCTAACATCCACTTTAAATGTATGCCACAGAAATAGAAGTCCATATGCAAAGAGAGTTCACTGTAACTCTAGTTGCGTCTGCCTCTCCGACTGTCTGGATGATGACACAGCTTGGAACCAGACACAACTGTCCCTGGCTTAGCCAAGCGTACGTAATGCTGCTGGAAATCATTTCACACTGCTCTTCCAGATGCTCCCTTAGCCTGGGCTCTCATTTACTCTGCTACTGGTGTCATAATACGTCCTTAGGAAACAAAGGGAAAATTACTTCTACTCCATTCAAAACCACAATTGCTGATGCTGAAGGTTGACTGACTGCAGTTTAAGCATTGCTGCTTGAGGGAGCAGAACATTACAGAGAGCAAGGCTATAGCTTTATTTCCTAATAAAGAAAAGGAAAAAACTGCCGAGATAAATTGACATGACAAATGGAAAAAATGCAGCTGCACATGCACCCAACCAGGGTACAAATGGCCATTCTTTCAGTGCTCTTTGGGAAAATACCATTTGAAAAAAACAAATCCCCTTGTCTCGATTCCAGATTTCATAACTTCTTGCCATTGCATCTAGGATCCTAGGACACTTCCTGTTTATCCTTGAAGGAACCCCCAAATACCTTTTGGGGGTTAAAAAAAATATGCCACCCTTTTAGTATCTTCCAGTAAAGTATTCTTTTAATACTTCTTCAGAAAGAACCATGTTTTCTAGCATCATCATTGGTCACTGATGACATCTGACATTAAGGGTATTAGTGAAGACCGATACTTTTTTTGTGATGTGCATGTTTAAGAAGTTGCTTGTTAAGAGGTTGTGACGGGCTATAGACATAATGTTGGCTTCTGATTTTAGCTGACAATGGAGTGTCAGTATAATGCCCTGACAGAAACAGAAAATCGTTTTAACAGGAAATCCGTTGCTTGACTGGCATGTTTACCTAGCACATAATGGATATTTTTGAAGCGTCTGATCTACTTACTGAATGTACCTGCTTCGTGTCATCTGGGCCTTCAACAGTTTACTGGTGACCTCTATAACACTTGCTTTTCTTCACAGGCTGTAACATTACTTTGTATTGTCATTACAGAGTTTTAGTTCCTATTTTTTTAAGCCTCATTACAGGATAAATTCCGCTCCCTACTTCTGTCAACCCAAATTGCAAGGACTTTTTTCTTTCTTTCTCAAACTGTCTCACCTAAGTCCTCTGTCCGAGTTCCTTGCCACTGCCATTTCCGGGTGTGTGAGACCTCTAATCCTGCCCTGTAGATGTGCCTGAGACCAGTGGTCCCCTACTGTCCCCTTTTGAATCCTGAGAAGCCAACAGAAAGCGTCCATGTCATGCAAGCAATGACCTGGATACCCAAAGAAGGACCCCACAGGAAGTAAACCAAGAAAAGGCTCGGGACATAAGTGTCAAAAGACTACTGTAAATAAAAAGGGATTTATTTTTCCATCTACCAATCAGCTAGAGGGCTGTGGCAGGGGAGGGAAAAGTATCCTAGAAATGGGCTTAATGATTTCAAAAAAAGTTTCTTTCAATAAACAAGTTATTATAGTATGGATCAGCCAAAATGTATTGCATGTTAAATACAGCTGATCTATAAGCAAAACCCTTTTGCTTTGGGTGGAGTTGGGAAGGATTACCCCA
Source organism: Nanorana parkeri (assembly GCF_000935625.1). Taxonomy (NCBI): domain Eukaryota; kingdom Metazoa; phylum Chordata; class Amphibia; order Anura; family Dicroglossidae; genus Nanorana; species Nanorana parkeri. The sequence continues at coordinate 531,835 of NW_017307150.1, forward strand.
TGAGTAAAGATTTGCTCTCCCCGCCTGTTGCAATGACAACACTAAGAATTGGATTTCCCATAACTGTCAGTCAGAGACAGAGCTGGCCTGTAAATCAAACAATGCAGTCGCAGTAAACAGTTCAAACTGGGAATCCACATTCCATGTCCTTCCTCAGTACTTGCCCATTCACAAAATTTCTTGCATCTCTCACTACCCACTGTGCTTGGAAGCTGGGCATTAAGTGTAGGAGACGGCATGCTGCAATGTGTTTTATATACTTTGTAGCAGCCCCCTGCACATAACGCACAACTTTTATTGACAATGTACACACCCAGTATGGTGTGAAAAGGTTTGGCTTTAAAAAAGCTGAACTCAAGGCAGATATAAAAGACACACATTAACGCAGCTCTGTAATCCTTAAATGTTTTTTTTTTTTTTTATGCAATCAGTTTAAGTACCTGAATTTGTCTTGATATTGGCCTCTTGCAGTCTTTGTACAGCAGAGCTCAGAGATGGGGAGGGAGAAGCAGCACCAGGAGCCAATTAGGTGTGTTGCAGTACAAGGAGCATTGCCAGGGAGAGCAAAGTGTCAGACAGATATAGTTCAGCCATGTGCTGCTTCTCCTTTCACTGACCAGTCAGAGTGTGTAAATGAAAGTGAAATTGCAGCAGAAAAGGATCAGGTCTCCTCCCCTGCCAGGCAGGACTGTGCTCTGTGGCAGAGCTGTAAATATCACAGGACTACATTGAGAGAAATGCAAATTCTTTTGACAGGAAAAACTCCTATTTATGCATTGTGTCTCTGTATTAAGCCGTTTGCCTGGAGTTCTGTATGTAATAATGAATAGAGAGCTGCATCAAATTGTGCCTTTTACATATATCTGGAGCTCAGCTTTCACCTTCCGAAATCTCCCGTGAGGGTTTTATATTTTATTTACACAACTCCATCTACACAACCACACACATATGTTCTCAGTTTCTTTATATTAGCAATTCTGGCCAACCTGGGTGTCAACAGAGGCAAGACATTTAATCCTGGATGTCAACAGAGGCAAGACATTTAACCTGGGTGTCAACAGAGGCTAGACATTTAACCTGGGTGTCAACAGAGGCTAGACATTTAACCTGGGTGTCAACAGAGGCAAGACATTTATGAGTCGCCTTTGAAAATTCCCCAACCTTGATGAAGTGATTAGTCTAAATAGAAGTGCATGTGTCCCGACAAAGTCACCACCTGTTGTGCGTAGTTAGCACATGATGTGATGAAACTTAGTTTTTAGATATGCTACAGTGCTAGAAAGTGTAATAGATCGTGCTGTAATCAAAATGTGCTACTGCAGTGTAAAACTATGCGTGTTTGCTGAAATGTGTGGCAATTAACAATGTTTTTGTCACACATTTACCACAGTATCACACAAGTGAAACTGCCTTGTCAAAATGATGGGCTTTAATAATAAATGAACAACAATGCTTTCAGTTAGGGAAATTCTAGGTGCACGTGATCATTTCAACATTAGTGTTTTTTTATGACTTGCACTTATTGCGCATGAATAGTGCTATAAACCATATAGACAGGAAGGGATTTGTTTGTTTTATGGCAATAATTCCACAATATAAATTTGACCTGCTGCTATTAACCATTAGGAAACCATATGGCAATGTCTCACTTTCTTGGTGGGTTCGCCTTAAAGAGACCCTGTCGTCAATCATTTCAACAAAACTCCCAAAAGCTATGTACAATTCACGTAATTTATGGATCTTATTTACCTGTAAAATCCTCACTTGTTTAGACAACCAAATGAACTGAGACTATACCATCTTGGATGTCATATCAGCAGCCTCACTGTCACTAACGCTCTAGAATATTCCCCTTTGCTGCTTCCCCAGCATTTACATAATATGTTAGGAGGTGAGGGGAGGGACAGATATGCTGGGCCAGCACAGATAGTAATTAGACACTCCTAAAAGAGAAGGCTGAAATGTGTAAGGAGGGAGGGGGCTGTGCAAGGGAATGGATTCTCCTGGAGTTAATTTTTCAAGCAAGTGCAAAGACACATTGCCAGTGAATTAAAAAAAAATTTAAATGAAGAGCACTGTAAATAAGTTTTAAGTTGGTGACAGGGTGACTTTCATGTAAACAATAGTGGGTGTTCAGCTTCAAGAAAGTGACACCTTTTTTGTGGGTTTGTAGACTGGAGACACTGAGTAGTGCAGGTCTGTGTCTCCAGTACTAGGTCTCGCCACGGGAGTCTAAAAGAGATATAAGAGTCTCCAACCTAAAATTAAAATGTACGTTTTGATTGAAGTTAACATAATCACTAAGACACAACTGAACAACCTTCTCCTATATCACTGTTCCCTCCCTTCCCAAACCAAAAGAGGCCTGGCTCCATGGCTGCTCTTTTGTTACTAGTTAAGATTTTGCAGCATTTCAGCCAGCAAATGAGTGATGTCTATTTGGCAGGGCAGCAGTGGCAACTTGGTGATTCTGGCACAAGTTGTCCCCAGCAGCAAATTTGCCAGTGTGACATGACCCTAACTTTAACTTTTCTTCAGTGTGAAATTACCCTAACCTTCCACTTTCCTCCACTGTGACATGGCCCTAACCCCTCACTCTTCTCCAGTGTGACATGGTGCTAGCCCTCCGCTATTCTCCAGCGTGACATGGCCCTAACCCCCCACTCTTCTCCAGTTTGACATGGCCCTAAACGTCCACTTTTCTCCAGTGGGACACGGTCCTAAGCCTCCACTTTTCTCCAGTGGGACACGGTCCTAACCCTCCACTTTTCTCCAGTGGGACACAGTCCTAACCCTCCACTTTTCTCCAGTGGGACACGGTCCTAACCCTCCATTTTTCTCCAGTGGGACACGGTCCTAACCCTCCACTTTCTACAGTGGGACACGGTCCTAACCCTCCACTTTTCTACAGTGGAACATGGTCTTAACCCCCCACTCTTCTCCAGTTTGACATGGCCCTAACCGTCCCCTTTTCTCCAGTGGGACACGGTCCTAAGCCTCCACTTTTCTCCAGTGGGACACGGTCCTAAGCCTCCACTTTTCTCCAGTGGGACACGGTCCTAACCCTCCACTTTTCTACAGTGGAACATGGTCTTAACCCCCCACTCTTCTCCAGTGTGACATGGTCCTAACCCCCCTAACCCTGATTCTCAAAGAGTGCTTAATAGGAGGAACTGTCACTCTTTGAGAATCAGGGTTAGGACCATGTCACACTGGAGAAGAGTGGGGGGTTAGGACCATGTCACACTGGAGAAGAGTGGGGGGGTAGGACCAGGTCCTCAAGGGGTATTTTCCA
>NW_017307150.1:535227-539742 GCF_000935625.1 Nanorana parkeri
GGTCCTAACCCCCCACTCTTCTCCAGTGTGACATGGTCCTAACCCCCCACTCTTCTCCAGTGTGACATGGTCCTAACCCTGATTCTCAAAGAGTGCTTAATAGGAGGAACTGTCACTCTTTGAGAATCAGGGTTAGGACCATGTCACACTGGAGAAGAGTGGGGGGTTAGGACCGAGTCGTAGGGCCCACTTATCACTTGGCCGTGTAAGCTCCTCAAGGGGTATTTTCCACACTGGATGGCCATACATAGCTTCATGTATGTCTGCTTATTCACTACTGTAAGATGCTATAGTATACAGTAGAACTCAAACAGCTAAATAAACAAATGAAATAAATTCAAGGGAGCCATTTTGCTTGCCAACAGATTTGTATTACTGTCTATCTGATCCTAACATTTACACAGCTCTGAAAAACAGAACAGCCCTGTCTGGCCAGGCAGGAGACCTGAATTTTCTCTGCTGCGGTTAAGGAACACTTACAGGTCTTGCCTCCCAAAGCCTGTCATTGGACAGTAAAAGGGGAAGCAGCATACTAATGTGTTCATCTAGGTGTCATTCTCCTCTCAGCATGTTCCGTGTTAGCACATGGACAGCTTCTCCCTCTCTCAGTCCGAGCTCTGCTGTACAGGGACCTGCAAGAGGCTGAAACCCAGACAGCTTCAATTACTCACACTACTTGCATTTAAAAACAACATTAATTGATGCATTAAAGAACTCAGAGCTCCATTCATTTGCATCTTTTATATCCTGGAGTTCAGTTAAGCAATATGTAGTACATTAAATGAAACATATTGGTAACTTCGTCAAGCTTCTTTTTACAAGCCGAGCTCTACAAACATCTGTTTGGGTTTCAAAAAATTGTTAGCGTATAATAAAGTTGTTAAAAATACCCCTTAATCCGACTGATTTGGTACACAAGGCCAACGAAAGAGCAGAAGAAGCCAGTGTAGAATAAATACTTTAAAGCTGCGATTGTCCTTCCTTGCACAAATGTCTCTTTTGATTAAAATTGTATAAACTATGGCACTAGGATAAGCTGCCTCAGCTTAAGTCAGCTTTCTAAATTATTGGACACTAAATAATTCCAGAAAAAAAAGTGCTTGAAGCTATTGACATGTCTGAAGTTATTCCACGGCAGTATTCCCTTTACAGCTACACACACACGACTGGATAGCACACTCCTATTCTTTGCACAAAATGCTGATTTTACAGTAAATTAAATTATTGAAAGTGTGGTCAAACACAAGAAACTGCTTAGAATTCACTCTCAATGTCGGGACAGATTTTCAGGATCACATCTCTTGGGAATGCAAGCTCTGCCAGTGACTAAATCAAGTCACACTTAACTGCTTGTTCAGAAATTTCTTGCTCCTTACAAATTTGATTTTTTTCCCCTCCCCTTCAATATCAGTAGCAGCGTTGTGTGAAAAACCCACAGCACATCAATATTACAATAAAGCAGCAAGCTGAATGTCCCAGGCACAAGACAAAAGAAGGGAAAGTTCTGGGTACAGGACATGGAGCAGGAAATTGCAATTCTCAGCTACTAAAAAGGGACATCATTTACCCTATTAATGAAAAGAAAATTAAAAAGCGGCTGCTTGTTCCCATCATTGCATCACTGCAACACATCGGCTACGATAGAGGGATTACTGTCAATGGTAAAATATCCTGCAGCTCATCACACAATCTTAATTAGATTACTACACTCTCTCATGTAAAGTAGCAGGAAGGTTAATTGATTTTTCTATTTTTAAGCAGAATGGCAAAAATGTATTTATAATCTGTCTCTACACTAAAGAGGACCTAAGCCTGACAATTGTCTCCCCCCTCACCCCCATGTACTAAACTGCAAAAAAAAAATAAAAATTAATTTGCAGTACTGAGCTGTCAGAGGCTCCAAGTGTCCTCTGAATTCTGGCACCCAAACAGCCATGGGACATAGGTAGCATGACTTCTGCCAATAGATAATATTGAGGCAGCGTCAAATTGGTGATTTTACCTGAACAGATGCCATGAATTCCATGGCAGCAGCTGTGACTGCCAGCAGCTGGAGGAAACTGGAGTTGCAGGCAATAAGTACTCCACATGAAGATTGTCATGAATGCATGCTTGCATAGTGACAAGGTTGCCGGACTAAAAACACAATTAGGGGTTGATTTATTAAAAATTTACACAGTGAACAGCTTTGCGAATGAGATTCACACCCCATTATGTCCACTAGATGGAGCCAAAGAGCAAAGGAATTCTGTATGCTCCTCGGCTCCATCTAGTGACCATAATGTGAATCTCGCTCACAGAGCTGTTTGCTGTGACAATGGTTTACAAACCAACCCTGGTGTTCATTTTACTAAATTAGTACAGTGACTGTATTATGTAGCCAAACCTACATGTAAAGAATATTCGGCCAGGCTTTTATTGCTGTGTTGTTCACCCTCTCCATTTGATCTATTGATCATTATCCCAAAACATCAGGGTAAATCTAAAATTGTAGCCATTACCAGAACAAGAGGCTAAAGTAAATCTCCCAATGAGGGCACCTGTTTCGGTGACAACTGTGTAATTCTAGAAATGTTCACACTTTGGAGAAATTTCCTTCAGCATCTTGAAGACAGAGAGTGAAAGGAAATCTCCTTATGGCTCGTCCACAGCAGTCCCAATGCATAAACACGGCAATGTGCCTTATGTCCTAGTAGTTCAGTTCACACCAACACACTGCTTTGGTATGTGCTGAAAAAAGTAGGACATGTTGCATTTTTGCAGTATTCCACACACAAAGTTAAATGGGCTGTAAATTTTTATAACATGAAAGCAAGTACTGCATTGCGTTGTACAATGCAGCACGCGTGCACAAGACACACTGGTGGGTGCACATTAGGCACACTTTAACAAGCGTCCACTGGTAGGATTTAAATCATATTGCGTCTGATGAAGGGACCCAGGTGGCCCCAAAACGTTGCCTTCCCTGCCACCTCTACAAGGGATATATGTAAGGAGTGCAACCCCCCCCCCCCCCCCAAAAAAAACAACAATTTGATGAGAAAGGCGCAAGTCAAGGTTTGAAAATCTGATATAATTTCCCAAACTCCAGAAATACAAGGTAATCATTTAATCAGGCATTCCAGATTGGAGAATATACCCGATTACATTTTTATTGCTGACGGATCATTTTTTTTATCACTTGAAAAGGATGGTTGGAGCCAAGTCACTATCATCTCTTTTCTGGAAATCCAAGCGTATTCGCTGTGTCCTCCATCAAAGCAGCGATATTGAGGTGGCCGACAGAGTGTAGAATAGGTCAATAAAAGTAATTAGCACTATGTCAGACACAGGCACACATGACAGAACATTTCACAGCCGCAAGGTAAGCAGTCTAGCATATGCAGTGTCTGTGAGTAGAGCGAAAGTGATAAGATGGCCTTTTCAAGGTTACCAATAAATATTCAAGATACCTTCATACCATGCCATCATGTCTAATGCAAACCAGCCTATCTTGTCCTAATCACACAGGGGAAGTTTCATTACAAATTAAAATGCTGGACTCTATCCCAATACACAAAACTAATGCAAACCTGTCCATTACATGAGACAATCAATGTGAGCACATGATAATTATCTGTATAAGCAGAGCTTATCTTGAGGGCCCATTACCACAACACGCAGCAACGTACGCTACATTCAGAGATGTGGTTCTATTTACTCTGAATAGTACCACAAAACATCTTGCCGCCGAATATGTATTGCAGCATAGCGCAAAAACACACGGATGTGTATTGTGGTGCGCTGCCAGAAACGGTACATGCACCATTTTTGGTGTGTTTGGCAGCCCTTTCAAATGAATGGGCAGCCTTAATGTAAGGCACATGAATGCACATGTGCCAGCACATCGCAATGGTATAAATAGGCCTCTTAGTGGAAACTGCAAGTCAAAATGAACAGTAGACCCTGAGATATAGGCAAGCAATGTATATGGAAATCTCAATGTATCCTGAAAAAGTGAAGCTATGCTCTTTCCACTCTCATGCTTTCCAAACCACCATATTGGTACCTTTATGTCCAGAGCTATCTCACTAACCTTAGGGTGGCTTGGGAAGCAGGAGAGTGGCACGGGACATTCGTACATTTACAGACTTAGTCAATATATTTATATAACTTCAACTACCTATGTATCTTGGAGGTAATATATATATATATATAATTTTTTTATTGATTTCTGACAGGTTTACTGTGGAGGGTCAGTCCACCCAAAACTCATATTTTAGTGTTTGTTACGGTAGATGCTGGAAATTAAAAACTACCAGTTTATTATACCCTTGAGGGACTCAATTAGTGAAAGCTCAGTGCTTGAATTTCTGGGTCTGCACCCCTACTTTGGCTATTTTGGGAAGTTCCATTCTCCCTGTTGGGATTTCATATCTATTTTAAATTAAGAATTCAAAAGATGGTGCTGGAGCAAAGGGCAGGGTGCACTCAAAACGCTTAGGTACACAGGAAGAACATTTTTAATTATGGATG
>NW_017307150.1:539781-558925 GCF_000935625.1 Nanorana parkeri
TTATAGCGCTATATATTATTAAGTGAGTGCATTGCATATGAAGTGACTTTTCTTCTGATTAAAAAGTACTTTGATGCGACTTCTCCTTTCGAACAAGTGAGTGAGTGCATTTCACCAGCAAAATTGTAGGTTCTTTGTCTAGGTCCGATCTCTACACAAGACAGCATTTTAGAACACTTCTGATAACAGGATAAAGCTGGACATACACTGGTACATTTTTGTATGAAAAGTCCCATCAGAATGTTCGACGAAGCCATCAGAGACTGGGAGAATATGATTTGAAATTTCCTTTGATTTGGGAATAAATAGTTTTTGGAATGAAAACCACATTCATGAACGAACAAAATGTAATTCGTTCAAGCAAATTCTTCATCCTGCTCCTTCAGTATTTGTAGTCCCTAAAGCTGAATTTGATTGTTGATTTGAAGCCGTATTGAATGCTCAAATTGTTTTCAATAACGAATTCATATCAAAGAAATATATATTGCCCAGCAAAGTATTTCTTTAAATTTGTGCGCAAGCACTTCCGGGCATCATGTTTCCAAACAGCTTCTCCAACTCTCTCAGCTCAGCTTCCATGAACGTCCTATTAAGTACAACATCACGAGGGAGAGAGCAGTCTCCAGCAGCTGACCATCTACTAGCTTGGGGAAGGGAGAAGAGAGGAAGGAGGAGCAGAGTGGATCACCTTGCTGTGTCTGTGGAGACACATAGCTTATTAGCTATGTGTCTCCACAGACACTGTGGAGTGTCTGAGGAGACTTACTAGCACACACAAAGGTGGCTCCATATGATCCTGCAAGGGAAAGGAGACACCCTAAAATAGGATATTAGGGCCAGGGCTCAGGGGACCAGCTGACACAGCAAAAAAAAACAACAACTTTGAAACACCAAGGAGCAGCATCCATTTTAAGTGATTTAACCCCTTCGTGACTGACTACGTACAGTGTACGTCGCACATATAAAATAGCTTTAAGACCTTTTGGAAAAATCAGATTAACATTCTAAAAATAAATTTTATCAAACCAATTTCTATTGATATATAGCAAGCATAAGCCACCTAGAAATGATTATGCATCTGGTCATCATGTCTTTCGTGCGTAAATATTTTTTTTCTTAGCAGGCACTGAGAGCATTGTTTAAAGAACGAATATAACACTCTAACTTGAAAATAAAGCAAACCTGTGGTGTCCTGACTTATAATAATAAATTGGCCCCCACAATGTACAGCAGGCACATCCAAAGTCACTGCTGAAATCAACTGATGTAGGCCTGCTGTAACTGATGTATGCCTGCTGTAAACTCTGGGGACCAGTTTATCATATTTCTGCAGCATACAGGTACACTTTATCTTGGCAAATATGTCTGTAACCATTACCCACAAGGAACTGGTATTCCTCGGGGGGATGCATCACATAGGCCTAATTATGTAAGTATTTAAAAACACAGTAGGCTTTGTAGAATATTTGGAACTGGTAAACATAGCCTCTGACATACATACCTCTAGGGCTTGCTGAGTCCTACAGCATTAACTACCTCCCGGCCAGCCGCTGTGTATACACGGCCTGCCGGGAGCTTCCTGGATGTAACTGGGCAATCCCACGAGCACTATGCTGGGATAGCCGTTATGAAGCAAATTGTTTTCCATGTTGTGAATATCAGCTGGCACTAACACTTTCACTGGACGTACTAAAAACAAAGCAAGCGTGTCCAAGATTTGACCAGACCTAATCCATCAATCAGTATTGACGGCAGTGTCCATCATGAAAAATTACTGTCTGTGCCTTACAAAGATGGACACAGCAGCACTTAAAGCTGAACTAAAGTCCTATTTAAAATAAAACCATAGCTAGCAGAAAGGTTTTTATTGTAGAAGTGACTCTGTATGTCTCTTCTGCCAAAAAATGGTCTTATCCATCTGTCAGCAATATTTTTTCTAAATTCCTATGCTCCTTAGCTCCATTTAGTGGTCATAATGTGGTTTGAATCTGAATCTCAGGCATTTGCACAGCGAACAGCTCTACAAACGTTTTATAAATACACCCCCTTGGTCCCATGACTGTATTAAAACCACATCTGAAATATTGTATAAACCAACATAACTATTAGAACTTTTGCCATCCTCAAGGGCATGTGCACATACCCCCAATGTAATTCATGTGCCTATATACAGCACCTTTCTGTGCCTGCTTCAAATAAGCCACACAGAAAAGACTATTACAAGAATGATGCAGGGGCAATTCTATGACATGAGGTATGGTGAAAACTAGGGATGCACCGATACCGTTTTTTCGGTATCGAGTACTAGTACCAATACTTTGCTTTCAGTACTCGTCGATACCAAGTACTGATACCGATGCTTCTGCTACCATGGAGCCAGCTTTCTGGGCAATCTGATTGCCGAGAAGCTGGCTCCATGTTGTTTAACCTGCTTGATTGAACTTGGCCGGGAAACTGGCTTTCCAGCCAATAAGGAAGCCAGGCGGTAAGTAATGATCTGCCTCCCAGTTTCCTGATTGGCTGGGAAGCCGTCTCCATGCTGATTGGCTGGAAAGCCGGCTTCCCGGCCAATTAAGCAGCCGGAAGGCGTATCATTACTCGCCACCCAGCTTCCAGATCGCACAGGAAGCTGGCTCCATGTTCCCCTACAGAACTGCCGGTCATAGGAAATCTTCCTCTGACCGGAAGTTCCGGTATCGGGAAAGGTATTTGGGCAAGTACGAGTACTCGCCCAACTACTGGGTATCGGCACCGGTACGGATACTAGTATCGGTACATCCCTAGTGAAAACTACTGCAACTAAATACCATCGCATTTAAAGGAGAACCACTTGAGTGGAACATGCTGCACAGTTTAAGTGTAAATCCATTTTCTGTTTTGAAGCTGCTGATGTAAGCCCTATTGACTTTTATCGAACAGACTTTTAAAGGGGACCTTGTACTAAAAATGCAATGTCTGCTTATTTACCCAGGGTTCCCTCCGCTATGCCAAAACTCTTTGGATTTGGAAAGTACACCACTGTGCTTTAAAACAGCGGTAGGACCACTGGTAGGCCACCAGTCCTCTGCTGTTTAAACTGATCCCTTAGTAAAAGACAGTTACCCTTTACAGCTTTGATCAGTGACTACCAAGGCATACAAAATGTAAACCGGTTTAATTATTAGCAATATAAATGACTAATACAATGCAGTATATTTGCTTTCTTTTTCTTCTCCTTCTCTTCTCTGCATGGATAAATATATAGTAAAGAAAAATCTACTGTATAATGACTATAAAGTACATACATATACAACACAACCCTGTAAGTGGCTACCATAACAGTGCTATCAATGGAAACTGAAACCTTTCGGAAGATGCAATTAAACGATTCTTTTTCGTAAAAGTCACTGATGCATAAAATGCCTCATTCACAGAACATTACTTAGCTCTTAGATTAATTGTGGTAGTATATAAAATCCCCAATTGCATACATGGAATGAAGAAAAATATTTCGGTCAGGAAGAGAAGTGTCAGAATTTTTGTTTCCTTAATATGCTTTCCGCAGACAGATGTTAGGCTCTGCATAAATCTAAATTTAGATGAGAACAAAGAAATAAAAAAAAAAGCTTTCCTTTCATACCTAACTCCACTGCCTGCCAAAACCGAATGATCACATCTACATTTAAATCAGAATATAGAGTTCTTACTGCATACCACATATGCTGTTTAAGACTATAAATACCCCAGAACTGCTTCGTGAAAACAAATCATTTTGCTTCCTTAGATTACACCTTTTTTTTTTTTTTATAACCCGGTGTACTGGCCTTAATTTGTATTGTGTGCCGCTTACAAGATGTGTCTCTCGTGTTGACTTATATGCTAAAGCAAGTCAAAGTGGAGAAAATTCCCTGCTGGACAAACAAGCAAAATTAAAATCTTAAAGCTGAAGTCCAGGAATGATCTTTCATGGATATTTACTACGGATGCACCGATACCAAGTACAGTACTCTGTACAAGTACAAGTACAGATAGTTTTCGAGCTCCAAGAAAAAAAATCAAAAGTTAGGAGGCAGCTGTCATTTGTAAGGAGCACACGGAGCTCCTGGGATTTGTACATCTCTGTTTTAATGTATCATTTTGTTTTTAGAAATATAAAAGGATGCACCGATACCATGTTTGCAAGTACAATTACTGATACTTGCCCACGTACTTACAAGTACAAGTACTGATACATTTTCCTAAAACAATACAATACTAATGATTTCAGGACAGTGATGGAGCGCCAGAGCCAGGTCCCAGCTGCAACCCTGGTAGTTCTCATGAAAATGCCAAGTATCGGCACTGGTACTCGAAAAGTATCGGTGCATCCCTAATATTTACCCTGGTCCAGTTTGGCGTTTATGGATAGTTACCCTGGTCCAGCTATGGTTACAAATATCCATATTTGGTCTCCAGAGAGCCACTGAGAATGCTGAAAAATCATGATCAGTAATCATGCAGTGATAGGCATGGTCTTCTGGCTGTGGCTACCCTCTGCACACTGACCAGAGGGTCGCCTGCTCAGCTCTGTGGCCATTCTGAGAACACCTTGTATTTTTTCAATGAATACAAGGCATTCTCTGATTGGATGAAGTGGAGAGGAGAGCGGACAACATCAATAATATCCACTACTATCCAATTAACAGTATGACGTGTATTCATTAACAAAAGTTATAAGGTGTTGTCTGAATGGTGCTGCTGGCATGTGAGGGACACCCTACGCTTTGTGTACAGAGGGGAACCTGCAACCAGCTTTTACTGAAGTATGCTGACTAATAAAGTGATTTTCAGCATTCCCTCTATATCAGATTTACATACTTACATTGAGGCAAGCTGGACCATACAAGATCATTCCTGGAGTTCAAATAGAGAAGTGTAGTCCATCGCGGGAGTGAGCTTGGAGTGGTGGCTACTTGACAACACACACAGGGACCATGGGAAACAAAAGTAGCCACCCTCCAGAAGGAAGGACAAATGTCACCAACAATTCAGAGATGATTTGAGGATCTACAGCCGAGTGATACACAAATAAGATACAAGTTATGGTACTTGCATGCATTTTTAGGATTTAACTCCTGAGTTTAGTGCCACTATAAGCCAGCTGGAAAGGGGTGGCTCTTGCCATAATATGTAAATATGCATGGCACACTTACCTACCAGTGCTCCCTCCTCCAGCGATGGCAGGTCCAGGCTTGCTGTCGTCGCACTTTGTGAATTCAGGCCCACTTTAAACAGATTCAAAATAAAGAAAAAGAGTGCACAATCAGCCCAAAACTCACTTTTCAATTTTTCTTATTAACAACTCACTTGGCTGCAAACAACTACAAACATGTAAAAAGAAAATGACAAAGTAAAAAATATATGCACAAATCAGATGGTCTGATCATATACAGCAGGCTTATAAAGCGTATGTAATCCCTAACAAAATATCCCTCTTATTAGCTCTCTTTTGGTCTGTTAAATATATTAAAAACATTCATTATGCGTGATAAATGCAAAAAATACCGCCAGAAATCCAGTGCTGTCCTGTGTCCTTCCCATCTATGTTAAGCAGATGAGGTGAGAGGGAGGTGTTCTGTAGCCCTAACAAACTTTCTGTCCAAAATAAAAAAAGTGTTGTACCCATAGGTAAGAAGTGTGTTACTAATAGACATACCTGAGAACGTATTGGAAATAACCCAGCAATGTTGGAATTTTTATGCAATTGCTGGGTCATTACTGGATCTAGCAAATCTCTGGGATGCTTGCAAGGTTTGTAAATTGTGTGTGGCGTCTTTTACAGGGCCAGGCCCACCCAGAGACATCCACTGCACATACTAAACCTGGACTGAGCTGAATGTGTACAATTAGAGAATGTACTCACTTACTGTAACCAGATATCTTGATACTGCCACCATTTAACAAGCTCTGATATAGTCATGTAACAGTGTGCAGAAGAAGTGATATATTGGGGGGCTGTACATTATAATAGTTAGAAGGGGTGATATATGGGGGACCTGTACCTTGTAGTAGAAGGGGTGATATATGGGGGACCTGTACCTTGTAGTAGAAGGGGTGATTTATGGTAAACCTGTAACTTGTAGAAGAAGGGGTGATATGTGGGGGGACCTGCACATTATAGGAGCAAAAGGGGTGATATTAGGGGGGACCTGTACTTTATATGAGGGATGTTACATGGGGATCTGAACATTATAGGAGCAGGAGGAGCAATATATGAGGGACCTATACTGTAATATCAGGACATTACTCTGGACCTATCCTTTAAGACACTCCCACTTTTAATTGCAATTTGGTCATACCCATCATTGGTGTGTCACAACTAGCCCCACCCATCCACCCCCCCACTCTGGCCCCATTGTAGGGAATTAAGATTTTCAAAAGTTCCCAAGTATGCCGACAGGATCACTAGGTAAAAATAAAGGTCTGAGGACAAAGCAAACTAATGCAGCCACCACACCTAAGAACTGATAAGGATCAATTAATTTAATTTTAGTTTTTCGGTTCAGACACAATTTTGATGCACATTTTCCAGTGTTGTTCCAGCACTGCACAGAGGGAAAATAATAATTATGCTCATAATGTTCAGACCGACTGACGTTTCTGCCACGGCTGCATACAGCCACTTTCCTGGCTTTGGACTTTGGAGTCATTTTACAGGCGCTGCTGGAAGTCAAAGTCCCAAGACTTCAAAATGTAATAACAAAGCCATAAACTCCCTGAAAAAGCTGTAATATCAATTCTAGTCTTCATGCCTGCAACCAAGTCAATAAAATGTCAAAGCTCTGGGGATTAGTCTGGTATCTTGGCACAGATATAATGTCCCCTGCTATGAGTCACTTTAGTAGCCTAGGTAGAAAAGACTAGGTAGAAAAACTGATAATCGTCTTACTCTCCTCATCACACCCAGGTTCAATAAAAAAAAGTGATAAAGAGATGAATCATATCCTCTGAACGCAGGAACCTTACCACCCAACTGAGCCTTTATTTCCAATAGTGCGATTCATTCAGGGCTTCATTTCAATGTATTAGTGGTGTAGCACCATAACATACTGCTCAGGAAGTACAAGTGTTACTTTCTACTTTCCTGTAGTAGTCCTGACGGTGCATGGGACATGTCAGCCTGCTAGAGGTTCAGACTGCTGGGCTCTAGTGTGGTGCATTGCGCTGTGCAATGGCATGTGCTAAACACCCACATACCGTGCCCTTAGCACAACATGGCAATCAATGGGGGGAATTAATCAAGAGTGGAGCAGACAAAATCTGGAGCAGTACAACCAATCAGCATCTCTGTCTTATTTTCAAATCTTACCTGAGCAAACTGAAGAGAGATGCTGATTGGTTGCCATGGGCAACTGCTTCAGATTCTGTCTACTCCAGTTTTGATAAATCCC
Source organism: Nanorana parkeri (assembly GCF_000935625.1). Lineage (NCBI taxonomy): Eukaryota > Metazoa > Chordata > Amphibia > Anura > Dicroglossidae > Nanorana > Nanorana parkeri. Next base: position 547,191 of record NW_017307150.1, read on the forward strand.
CCCAAATGTGTTTGATGATCAAGGAAGTAGAAAGAGGAAAAAAGTTACACAACACATTGTTCAGGAAGTACTATCCTAATGATCTGTACCTGGAGACTTCTGCAGGGGATTATTATTACTATACGGGAGTTATATAGCATTAACAGTTTGTGCAGTGCTTTACGATACAAGGAAGACATTACAGTTACATAACAAGATGGTTAGGAGGGCCCTGCCCGTGAAAGCTTACAATCTAAAAGGGGAGGGGGCAAGTGATACAAGAGGTATTAATTGTGTAGGAATGAGTTCCAGTGGATAGAGCTCGTACTATTGCTGTTCCACCATGCAATGCGCTCTGTGAATGGACAGGGCAGATCCAGCCATTTTTCACTCCTCCTCCTCCATTCACAGAGGAACAATAATAGTATGAGTTCTATGAATGGAGAAGGGGCAGAAAGCAGTGGGTGAGCAGTGCAACTCTATCACACTGATAGTGGCTGGTGATAACCCCCACAGCACCTGACGATAAGACACTATGGGGTGTAATGGGCAGCATGAAGGGAGTATTCTGTCACGAAGCAAGAGCCTGGTGGGATACACATCATCACAGGTTACAAGTATGAATGGTGCTGTATGATAAAACAAAAAACTAAAACTTCCGCTTTGGTAATCATTCCATGTATTTTTAATCAGAAAGGAGTTCATCTGTGTCTGCATTCTTTATATTTAGGGCTTTCTCTACACTCTTAAAGGAGAACTATGAGATGAGTGATTTCCACTCACCTCATAGTTCTAGCCGACCTGTGACAATGAGACTGTCACAGGTCGGCTCAGTAGATCGGGAGGTGAGCGAACACGTACCAGGTTCGCTCACCTCTCGATCCTGTCACGGCTCTCTGCTGTGACAGGGGGGGCTGGATTCCCCTCTCCCCGCTCCGATCTGCCAGCGCTGACTGGCGGAACGGACAGGGGAGGGGGCGGGTACAGCTGGCTCTGCCTCTAGATAGGCAGAGCCAGCTGTCACTCACGCAGCTGGGCGGATCCCGTCATCTAAGTCGGGATCCGCTCCGGCATCTCAGTTTACGCGGTATACTGAGCTTAGGGTAACGGGAGGACGCTAGTTTGTGTCCTCCCGTTACCCTAAGGAGAACTATGGGGAAAAACACTGACCCCCATAGTTCTCCTTTAATCACTTGGCAACACCTTTCAAATGTTTAGGTACTTTACCGAGCGCAGACATGCTGAAATACATGAGCAGAAAGGTTCAATACACTCAGCACTGCTGACTGCCTAGCAAGTATAAAATGCAGACTGCAATTATCGTACAATCTACGGAAGCCACTCAAGTGGAGAAGATGTTGATTATAGCTCAGCTTGCATGAGTTCACATTAAACTTGGGAAGGCTGCAAAGAAGTATTCTCAGTGAAGAAAATTACTAATGTTACCATTTATTTTTTGTGCATCAAGCTATGAGAACTGAAGGGGCGCGACCAAATGAAAGGCAAATGGGAGTCTGAAGCCGTCATTTATGTAGTGAAACGTACATTAAGAAGGAGCTTTTATGGGGGAGAAAACAACAGACAACTTTGCAAACACCAAACACAAACATTTGCTCATACTTTACCAGGCTTCCTGGATTTATGAAAAGGGAAAAAGGTACCCAATGATTATCCAGTGCAAGGAATAAAAACACTGTGTGATATATAAAGTGTTCTCAATTGTTTGACAGGATTTTTCAGTTGTGCAAAAAAAATATATAGAAATTATTAAAAGGACTCATTTTAGCCTTTAGTCCATTCTAGAAAGGCAACCTGCCTTTTTTAAATACAATTTCATTTCATGTGATCCTTCTGCTGCACAAAAAGAAAACAATCTTTTCTTTCCTTAGCTGTCAAATATGACTAGCTGGCGGGTATGCGTGGCTAAATAGGTCCAGCAGCCAAACTATTAGGAAAGAAGAATGTTGTATAGAAAAATGAAACACTTTATAGTGGGGGGACATTAAATGTCTGTTGCCCCTATCAGAGTGCTCCCTTACATTAGTTGCCCCTATCAGAGTGCTCCCTTACATTCATTATGAAAGGAAGGAGAACTCTGATGGGGACACCTAATGTAAGGGGTACTCTGATGGGGACAACTAATTATTAGCGGTCCTCATCGGAGTTCCTCCTTATATTGGTTATTAATGTAAAGGGGCACTTTGATGGAAACTACTAATGTAAAGGGGCACTCTGATGGGGACACTAATGTAGGATGTAACCTGATGGGGACACTAATGTAGGATGTAACCTGATGGGGACACTAATATAAGGGGAAACTCTGATGGAGAACATTAATATAAGGGGGCACTCTGATGGAGAACATTAATATAAGGGGGCACTCTGATGGAGAACATTAATATAAGGGGGCACTCTGATGGAGAACATTAATATAAGGGGGCACTCTGATGGAGAACATTAATATAAGGGGGCACTCTGATGGAGAACATTAATATAAGGGGGCACTCTGATGGAGAACATTAATATAAGGGGGCACTCTGATGGAGAACATTAATATAAGGGGGCACTCTGATGGAGAACATTAATATAAGGGGGCACTCTGATGGAGAACATTAATATAAGGGGGCACTCTGATGGAGAACATTAATATAAGGGGGCACTCTGATGGAGAACATTAATATAAGGGGGCACTCTGATGGAGAACATTATTATAAGGGGGCACTCTGATGGAGAACATTAATATAAGGGGGCACTCTGATGGAGAACATTAATATAAGGGGGCACTCTGATGGAGAACATTAATATAAGGGGGCACTCTGATGGAGAACATTAATATAAGGGGGCACTCTGATGGAGAACATTAATATAAGGGGGCACTCTGATGGAGAACATTAATATAAGGGGGCACTCTGATGGAGAACATTAATATAAGGGGGCACTCTGATGGAGAACATTAATATAAGGGGGCACTCTGATGGAGAACATTAATATAAGGGGGCACTCTGATGGAGAACATTAATATAAGGGGGCACTCTGATGGAGAACATTAATATAAGGGGGCACTCTGATGGAGAACATTAATATAAGGGGGCACTCTGATGGAGAACATTAATATAAGGGGGCACTCTGATGGAGAACATTAATATAAGGGGGCACTCTGATGGAGAACATTAATATAAGGGGGCACTCTGATGGAGAACATTAATATAAGGGGGCACTCTGATGGAGAACATTAATATAAGGGGGCACTCTGATGGAGAACATTAATATAAGGGGGCACTCTGATGGAGAACATTAATATAAGGGGGCACTCTGATGGAGAACATTAATATAAGGGGGCACTCTGATGGAGAACATTAATATAAGGGGGCACTCTGATGGAGAACATTAATATAAGGGGGCACTCTGATGGAGAACATTAATATAAGGGGGCACTCTGATGGAGAACATTAATATAAGGGGGCACTCTGATGGAGAACATTAATATAAGGGGGCACTCTGATGGAGAACATTAATATAAGGGGGCACTCTGATGAAGAACATTAATATAAGGGGGCACTCTGAGGGGGCACTCTGATGGAGAACATTAATATAAGGGGGCACCCTGATGGAGAACATTACTTAAGGGGCACTCTGATGGAGAACGTTATTATAAGGGGGCACTCTGATGGAGAACATTATTATAAGGGGGCACTCTGATGGGAATAGCAACATAAGGGGCATTCTGATGAGGAACACTAATGTGGAGGGGGTGATCTGATGGGGACACTAATATAAGGGGGTATTGTATGGACATGGGATCTGGACCTCTGCTCAAAGAAAATGTCACTCACCGGACCTACTTGAATTTTAATTCAGTACTCCTGCTCTGTAGCAGGTCATGATAGCAAATGACCCTTACAGCCAGTGCTAATCATTTGAGCCTTTACAAACGAAGTAACAGTGAAGGTTCAGAACCCTTTTCAGGTTTTTGATGCCGTCTATGCTCCTATTCAAACGATATTACTTTGTACTTATTGAGGGACAGCCTGTAGGTTATAGTGCTCAGGTTGGCAATTCACAGAAATTAGCAAAAATTCATACAGTGTGGGGCCTTGCCAGTTAGAGAAATGTCGATTCGGTAATCTAATTTTGTCAGGCTAGTGGCTGCAGCCAATCAGCTGCAGTTAATATTCATGTATTCTGACAACGGTGGGTTCTGGCTGTGAGAATACAATAGCTGCAGCGGGAGAGTTTTCATTCCACGCTGTTTTCTGTATGGACAGTTTAACTCATCAATTCAAAACTAGAAAAAAAAAAACACAACACAATAAGCCCCACTGCAAGGGTTAACTGCTCTTTTTTGTCTAGGGTAAGGTGTAAAGCAACGGTGATTTTTTTTGATTGAAAAAAGATTAGACTTGAGGCGCTCCAGACACAGCGACCACAAACTTTACCCACTGATATCTTACCGGAAAGGTTTACTCAGAGCAAACCTTTCAGGGAGAAAATGCCTCTCTTGCAGAAATCAGGGAGCTGCTGTCCAAAAGAGGGAGACTCCCTGAACATCAGGGAGACTTGAGATCCCTGTATATTGCTTTGCGGTGCTACACAGTTTATGTTTTGCTGACCTTTCACAGAATGCAAGTCTATGGGTCTGCAGACCTACTAAAAACAATGTACTACTCATGTTGCTGATTAACAGCTAACATGTAGTGAGTGATTGCAGCAAAATACAGATCTACCGCTACAGCACTCTATATCTAAATGAATTATTAAAGCATAGCAGAGCACACCCATTCTAAAATGCAAATGTTATTTTGAACACTGCAAGAATTAAAAACGTGTGTCCAGTGACAATACATTACATTCTCTTTGATGTATACCAATACATTATACATTCTCTTTGATGTATACCTTTCACTTTGAGTAACTTAACATCAATACCGAAAAGCAGGCACCACAAGATACATGCTCATTACCTATAATGAAAGCACAACTCCTGGAACCCTCGACTTCATTACCATTTGAAATGATGGCATATCATCCCTTTCCCAGCATTCCACAATGCAATACAGAAGCCTTAGCAGCCAATAAAGAGGCAACCACATTGGACTGATGGAAGGTGATTGGGGTAGCATTGCTAAGGCTCCGAGTCCAGATGAAGGCAACAATTCTAAAAGTGTGGTTCTTGGACTCTCTGGGGTATGAGCCCATTTTTCAGGGATTGTGCTCATCAAATCTCATTAAAGAGGACTTGTCAGATTAACAATATGGGGGTTTCCCCTATTGACTTGTTATTTAAAGGTGTAAACACTGGGGCTGCCACCTTCATCTTTGCATTACTACCCAGTTATTTGATAAACAAGAATAGAGCCATTCAAGTCAGAACTACCAACCTTAATACGTCTGACGTCATTGACTCATTAGAGCAATAAAGCACAGGTGAGGATGATTGCCCTAGAGCTTTTGTATTTCTATATTTAACAGGGTTTCCTTTAACAATGTTTTCCAAAGCCCACTGGTACTTGTAATACCACTGACATATTGGGAATTATGCTATTGATGCCAGCTGTGCAACTGATGCATATGGGATGCTTGCCATGTTATTACCAGATGGAAAGACTCTGGTCAGGTGGCGCCTTGACAAGATGAAGTGTAGACAATGGATCATTTTGTTTTGTTTTTCACATTTCAAAAGGTGGGTTTTTCAGTTCCAAGCAATGCATCAAGGGTTTTATTTCTATTATATTTTGTTTCCCAACATTTTTACCTCTTTTGTTATGTTTTGACAAGAAATGTCCAGCTTAATCATTATACAGTGTAATGCAGAATACCACCAGCTATAGAGGAATACACCAAATCCCAGCAATATTACATTATAGAGCGACGCAATGCAGACCACCAACTATAGAGGAATACAACAAATACCAGCAATAATACATTACACAGCGGCGCAATGCAGAATACCACCAGCTATAGAGGAATACAACAAATCCCAGCAATAATACATTATAGCATAATGTATTATTGCTGGGATTTGTTGTATTCCTCTATAGCTGGTGGTATTCTGCATTGCGTTGTATAATCATTATACAGCACAATACCCCTAGCTATAGAGCAATACAACAAATCCCAGCAATACATTATACATACAGCGTATAATGTATTGCTGGGATTTGTATTCCTCTATAGCTGATGGCACATTGCTCTGTATAATATATAGCGCAATCTACCATCAGCTATAGCTATATATGATCTCGGGGAAGAAAGTTCCCCGAGATCATGGGGCCTGTCTGTCGGCAGCTGCCGTCCCCCCGTGCCTGCTCCTCCTGGCTACAAATTCAGTCTCCCTGTGCTGAACGTGGGTGCCGATCGTGGATGGTGTAGGCGGGCAGGGCGAGTCAGTGAGAGCTCAGAGCTTGGTGAGGCGGGGAGGAGAAGCAGCGCGCGGCGAGCAGGGCAACTAATCGAAAGTCAACTAATCGATGACGGAAAACGTTGACAATGTTTTCCATCATCGATTATAATCGACTTAGTCGATTAGTTGTTGCAGCCCTAGAAAATTGTCGGCTGAACAAAAAATTACGTGGATGCCTGATAAGACAGCTGGGTCTGCCTCTCTAGTGCCAGAGCCAGCTGTGTCCCGGAGCTGTGTCTCCTCTGTCTGTCCCTCCAATAAGCTCTAGAGGAACAGAGAGGAGAGGGGGGATTGCCTGCTGTCAGCAGTGCTTGGCAGTCACTGCTCTTTGCATGGAGAGGACACTAAGAGCTGAGCAAATAGTAGTTACAGGATTGCTCAGCTCTTGGGCTTAGGCCATTGTGGGACAACTGCAGTGTGCCACACCGATTCTAAGCTGGAAGAAATAGTATACTTGATGCTTCCTGCACTTCTTTAATGCAGTCAAATTAACAATCGTTTTTGACCACAGTGACAAAAAAAAAAATCAAAAGAGCAGGATGAAAAACGTTTCTCAAGCAAAATTCTATCAGTGTATATGTTTTCCATTCAGGAAACTCCATTCATTCTAAAACTGAATGGTAAAATCTAATTTCAAATGACATTCGCCAAGTCTCTGATGGCATTATCGAACGGTTTCACGAGATTTTTCGTATGGATGTTCATACGAACATCTACCAGCGTATTACCATTACCAGCTTAAATCAAATGTCTCCATATGCAGAATTACTTGGCAAAGCATCAGCCTGTAGCATGCTAAAATGAACACAGCACAGCATCTTTGTGCACGGCACAACGGAGATCATCTAATACCACAGCTGATGCCAGGATCTGTATACTGCTGCTAAATGGCCATACGCATACAAGAAAGATTTGTTTCACTGGTTCAGATAACTGTGAGTAATATTCCTATGTTTTATGTGATCCAGGGAAAAAAAAAAAACTATTTTATGTGATGCACAACAACAGTCTGTAATTTTTCATTACATATAAAAAGCTTAAATACCATTATTACATCGAATTGTATTAGCCTAGCATATAAACGCACTCACACGTTCAGTGGTACAGCCTTAGATAGCAGACTGCAATTTGCGCAGTAGGTAGCAGTCTGTATAATAGCTCCAAAATGACCCAATAGTCTTATAATAATTGAATGCTATATATAAACAACTCAGAAACTATCTGTCACCATAGAGAGCATACATACCATTTTTTATGTGGCTGCTCAGCAGCCCATGACATGAGCAAATGAGTACCCTATCCAAGCTTTTAGACTGGGAATTCTCATCGCAAAGACCTTTAGATATCAGAGACTTGTACCATACAAGCAGAAAGGCGTCAGACTTCTTAATCCCCATATACAATGTCATTATAATACTGTGCAGTGAAGCATGAGTTCACATGTTTATTTTTTCAATATTAAACACCCAGAAAAAAAAGAGCAGAAGATTTGCATATTTAAACAATTGAATATGTAAATAACTTGCTAAGCACTTTACTTAACAGGCTGCTGAAGGTGAAGTCACTGATGCATCAACACTACCAATACAGTACACATAATAACAGTACTGTCATTTTTTTTTTATTGTATACTTAGCATTCTCTTTTTTATTTTCCCTCATATAAAGACAATTAATGCAGACAGCCCGGGTGACCTGAGGACATTGCAGGCTCCGAAACAAGCTTTAAAGTTAAACACAGTTCCCTGTCCTAGAATCTGAAAAGATGTCTGCTTTCACTTGCTAAATCCTCATGCCAGGACAATGGCAGACATTAACTTGCAATATCTACTTAGCATGACCCTGTTCAGTAAAGTCTGCTAACGTTTGATCCTGTGGTCTCATTTGAAGCACCCACTATATTCACAGCAGGAATGCACAGAGTAATGTGTGGAATTCCCTGAGCAGAAGCACTCACCATCATGCCTGTACGTTGCCATGGAAGCACACATCTGACATCGGAAGACCAATGACAAAATCGACCAGGCTGCTTTATTAGCCACTTTGATCACTTGCCAATGCTTAACACAATGCTCTGGACTGCAAACAGTACAATGCGGTTACATTACAGGCACGACCTTGTGGTTTTAGGTGCTTAAAGGAAACCTTTAGCAAGGGATGTAGTTAGCCTGCCCTGTCTAACCTGTGCTTAAGAAAATGCCTGGCTGCCGTGCTGGTCCAAAGATTTTCATACTTTGATTCACTGATCTGAAACAAGTGTGCAAATCGGGTCTGGACTTCGGTTGCTGCATACTGGATCAGAGACTCCTCAAGTACTACTAGAGACAACCTGAGAACTAGCATTATCAGAAAGAGGTCATTAATGGAAGCCCCATGGCACAGCAGCCCCATATTTCATATTGGAGTACAGGTAACCTATAATGGTAATATCACCCAAAAGCAATTTTATATATAGGTACATTGTAGTAGGGGAGTCACCCGCTGGCTTCCCAGACCTTATAGGGATTCCAACAGCCCAAGTTTCTGGCTCTGTTCATATTCACCTTTTGCATGCTCCTTTTGAAATATTCATAAAATATGTTTAAGTAAATCCTGTTCACGCGACGTCCGTTTTCTGTGCTGACCTGATCTGTACGCTCCTGCACTAAAAATGCATCCCAATGTATCCCTATGTGTTTTATGGGCTAAAGTTCTCACGTGCGCAGTCCATTCAGCTTACGACAGAAAAATACTGCATGTCACATTTTGTACGGTCAGGAAACGGTCCGGAAAGGCAAAACGCATCAAAAACGCACTGCAGCTAACATACTGATAGCCCCACTCCAGCAAAAAAACTAAAAAATAATGTAAAAAAAAAAAACTGTAACGCATCAAAAACGCGACAAAAACACATAGCACCGCGTCTGCAGATCCGCACCTGATCAGGACCTGAAACTCATGTGAACAGGCCCTTTGTGGGTAAGGTGCTGACACATAGGCTTATCTGCACATTTGCCCATTCAAGGCAAAGTGACAGTGTCTGTGAAAAGGCCGCCCCAGCCTCAGATCCCCTGCTATCCTTTCCTCCATTGCAGCAGCAACCTTGATATTTGGGAGCAGATGGCTATTAGGCTTAAATGCCCCCCTCCATATGTCCAGAAGCACTAGGTATGTTTCACTGGCTTAAACAGTGGTGGGGGATTGCTGGTGAGGTATCAGTGGGCCTGTATGGGGGAAGGGGGGCAGGGGGGGGCTTTTTTAGAGACATGTCACTTCACTAAGCACTTACAGGTTCAATTTGAAACTCCCTACCAGGCCTCTTGAAAAGAAAGCCAACAATGAGACCAGCATGAAAACGGGATGCTGGTCTCATCGCCAGTAGCAGTAGAAGTTGGGAGATGTTAACAGGGGGCAAACAGGCAGTGGCGGAGGGGGTGTACTCCTATTCATTTTATGAATGGCTGTCATCAGTGGCCTGACAGTTGATAATCACAACCATACATAATTGACAAGAACTACTTTGCTATGAGTTCAAGGTCGCTGGAGCAATAACGGGCTGTACAGGGATGGCACTGTCATAAGGATTAATGACACAGCATGTTGTAATCAGTACTGAACTGCTGAAAGGCTAGTATCACATTTGCATTTCTGTCACTTGTGAGTGCTCACCAGCGACAGAATCAAATGCAGGGAGAACACTCCCCTAAATTTCAGGTGTCATTCTCACTGCCAAAAAAGGCTTCAGACCTCAACAAGAGAGCAAATGCTCGCTCATCCTGCTGGCAGGTAGATGTATGCAAGCAAGTGAGTGTTTCACCTGCCTGCTGTGTTCTACCATATGATCCTGCCACTGGTGAGTTCTTGCAAGGGACAATATTGCAAGTGTGAAATAAGCCTTATGGTAGCAGCAGTAAAAGGGTTGACTTTATAACTTTTTGGAAACATACTGTCTGGACGGATAAGTTCCTATATGATAGAAATCATGGGACCTCCTCAGAGAGGCTTATGGCTCTCTGGGGGTGCATGAAGTAATGAGATGACCCTGAGGTATGCTTTTCAGTTCCTGGCGGGAGGAGGGAAGGGACCAAATGTAGGAACATGAACCCAGAAGTGCTGGGGAATGAGCACTTTCAGGTTCAATTGCCACAAAGAATATTGGGTAATGGGAGTTCCCACATCTCCTCCACTGGATCATCAGACCTCTATTCTGTAAAGAGGTTAGGGGATAGGAATTTCAGACCAGTAGAAAATTACACACCCACTTCTGTAGAAGTCTACCATTCCCTTTAAAAAGCAACAGGGCCACTATGCCAAAGTATTTTCTTGCCTGTCTGAAAAAAAAAACAACTTCTCAATCAAGCTACTGTATAACCCAAATGCACCCTTCATCTACCACAATTAATTGCAAGCTTTGGATTGTAATACCCAAGTCTCAGGCTACAAAAGTTGAAAAAAAAAATGAGTAAGTGTTAGCATCTAGAAGAAGCCCGTACGATCCATAAAGCAAAGTCAGAATCACTGTAATTTGTTCCAAAGGAAGCAATCAATCAGAGTCCAGTCACTGCTCCAATAGTCATCTGTGTAGCAGACCCATAAATCTAGCAAAGGTATACACAATGCTACTTCTACCGAAATAAAGGGTCCTATATATGTACTGTAAAATTGCTATTGTATAAATTGTTTGTCTTTACATTTCAATTAATATTAAAATGTTATCTGGAATCCTAAAGAAGACCTGAAATGTGGGAGCTGTGCACAGAAAGGCAACCAGAGAGCTAGTTGTCAATATTGCCTGTGGGTTACTTCCAGCAGAGTTTCCCCCCATTACTGACTTACCATGCCTTATTCTGCACTGTCTCTCTGTGGAGGGAGCCATCTTGGTAGAGAAGCAGAGCATTGCTTTCTAATGGTAGAGCTGCCCACCTGATGACTATGATATCAGGAACAGACTATTTTTCAGTGGAAATATAAGACAAAAGTAGATTATTATTTTTTTTAAGACTGAGGTAATAAAGATTTTTCAGGGGGCAGCTGAGGCACATTTATTTCTAGATGCTCCCTAGAACATAGCAAAATCTTTGATATTTTTCAAATTTGGGTCGATTTTAACGTAGAACTATGGGGTAGTTGTGCCCCTATTTCTCTTCAGGGTCACAGGAAGACATATACTAATTTCCTCCAGTGACCCAAAACTCAGTATATAGCTATTGCCCGCTATATGCAGAGCCGCAACGCAGCCGGGACGGGACCGACAATCCGGTCAAGATCCACCCTGCTCATCCCCCACCCCCCCCTCCCGTCCATTCCTCCAGTCAGCGCTCCAGGAATGGAACGGGGAGGGGGGGAATACCTGCGGGGAGCGGTGACTGGCAATCCCC
>NW_017307150.1:559265-566360 GCF_000935625.1 Nanorana parkeri
GGGGGGGCTGCAGGGAGTGGTGACTGACCGTGTTTCTGATCAATGGAGCCGACCTGTGACAGCTTGGATGTCCAGTGTCACAGGTCGGCTTGAATTATGGGGATGAGTGCTTTAATTCACCTTTATACGTTGATTTGAGCAACTGTTTTGACCTTTATCCTAGAGGAGAACAATTGAGATTTTCTGATATTTCCCAGATTTCTAATCACAGTGTTATTACATAAATGCAAAGAGTGTAATACTAAAACCATCGTAAATTACCAGTTAAATTCCTCAATTGGATTTTCAAAATCTGTCCTACATAACATATTTGCAGACTTTGTGAGGCACATGACAGCACTATGTAAAAATCTACCCATCTCTGTTATGTTGTACATCAAAGAACTCTACAGCTGCTAAACACTGAATGTATTATGTTAATTCTACTGACAGCATAATTAAAGTAACACATTTTGTTTATTGTATTTATTATATTTAAACTATTATTATAGGTGCTTTGCCAAAGTTTAAAAGTGTCAATCTGTTTAACACCATAGAAACACGTTGTGGACATTTTATGTCAGATCTCCTGCTGTGTCAGCCATCCTCATGCCAATCAAAGGGAGCACCTAGAGTCAAAACATACATTGTATATCAGTAAAATGGTTTTAGTTGCAATTTATGTCACACAATATTAGTGCAACAGTTTATCAAACTCAAATTTTCAGTAAAGGTAAAAATCCATTCAAATTAATTTGATTGCACAAACACAATATAATACCCAGGTTTTGGTAAAATATAAATGATGACGTTGTGCTGAATATATAGATAGCAAACATGCAAGCCTCAAAATTGCATGCACCCGGGAAACAGCTAGAAATTGCAATACCCCAAATTTTGCTTAGATGTCATTTTAAAAGCCTGTACAGGTTATAAATTTACATTTAATCATGAATAATGGCCTTAGCATTATTTCTCTCACTCCGGTGTGCACAGCGATACACAACATGTCTGGCTCTAGTCATCTAATATCACCTTTGGACCTCAATGAGGCTGATCAAGCAGAGATAGTGCTTTATTAGCTTCTTCCCGGGTCACAATAGCAAGGGAACGCCAGCTCAGAAAGTGGAAGTCATGAACTCATTGTTGCTTCTGAATTCATTTAACGAAGGGGAGATCAGAGAATAGATGGTCGCTGATCTCCCTCTGCTCTCCCTGTTGACACCTGCCATGGCTTTCCCAGGCCTGCAGGAAGGGCAGCAGAGCCTGAGATGCATAGCGGGGATGGGGCAGGTGGGGTAAAGCAACATCTGTGGGGGCAGGGGTGTAGTGATCACTTCTACCTGAAAGCCGATGGTTCGCTGAGGCAGTGTCTGCTGAGGCAGACACTCCTGGCTGCCAGGAGTTAGTTTGTATACAGTTATCTGCTCCCACGGCGTAGTACTTGTGTCCATGGCAGCGAAAGTGTATCTAAACCCAAAAACAAAAATCTAGTATATTGCAATTTACCAATCCTTAAATGTGATGGCTGCATTCATTTTTTTTTCCTTTATTGTTACTGGTGATCTGGCCACCAACACACTTCCTGTTTTACTCAGAAGTATGCAGGAGGCCAACAACTGTGGCCCCCCCTAATTATTGACCACTATGTTCATTTAATATTCTATATTTACTCAAAAGTGACCCAAAGACATCTTTTTGTAGATGTTGCGAGTGAGAATTCCCTTCTGAAAAAAAGAAAAAAAGTCTTCAGTCTACATAACTGTGATACTCTGTATACAAACCTGTCAGATTGTGCACAAAGCTAAACTAGAAAACTATAGGAAAAAGACAAAACCCAAAAGGTCGTAAAAAGTGCTGCTTTGTCCTAGGATTCTCTTTTTGTCAGAAAAGCCAACAACGTATGTCAAATTTAGGTCTACTAAACCCTAAAGGCCTGCAGACATCACAGGGACATTGTACATAAAAATAACCCACAAGTATTTTTGGTAACATTATCTTCTCTTTTTTATATGCTTTTTAAAATAACAAATGCAATCATTTAGATGGTGGATGGAAAACAGAAAGTTTTAAGTGCAGTACAACAATTTTTGACAGTAAAGTAGCACATTTTTTTTCCAAAGCTCTACATATTAGACCAAAATGAGGGTCAAGCGAGGAGAAAAGAGAGACAGGTGCATTTGATTTCAAAAGAGGGACAGTCCCTCCAAATGAGACAGTTGGGAGATATGTACTTAATAGCAATAGTAAGTACAGTAATCGACCATTAGATTTTACATAAATATTGCCGTGTTAAAATAAAGATGATTTTTTAGTAAATGTAATTATATTTATTTTTTATTATAAAATGTAATCATTTTTAGATGTGGGCTTGAAACCATTTTAGTTCCTCAAAAAATTCAAGGGTGTTTTAAAGCGAAAATCTAAAAACATACTGGACACCCATCAGTTTTTTTTTTTCTTTTTATAAACCTGAAGTCTTCGGCCTGGTCATGTGGCGTTAATGGCACTCATCATCTTCCTTCAGATCCTGAATATTGTAGGCAATGATATGAGCACTGTCTTAGGCGGCTTGAGGGCATACTCCCTAAGGTCGTGTCCATGATATGCCCCTCCTGCGGTCCTGGGATTGGCTTCTAAAAAAAGTGTCAACTAAAATGCCATAAAAAAAAATGTTTTAACATCGCCCATACTAATGCAAACACACATTTGGTGCACCTATGTATGAAATCGAACTATTGCGCCACAAGTTAGCTATTGCCACGTGCGCCAGAATGAAAGCAATAATTCTAGGGCCAATATTCATGGATACCTCTCAACTGATTGCCTTTACAGGCTTTTATATTGTCGCCTATGGACAATTTAGGATACTGTATTTTTTCACCATTTCACAGGCACACACAATTTTTAGGCTTAGCATGTTGGGTATTTATTTACTTGGCATAGCCTCATACTTTATAGTTGAAAAAACATTGGATATTATATTGTGTTTTTGTGCGCTGAAATTACCTTAAGTGTATTTTTTAGGCTTAATAAAGAGTTGCGCTAATATCATGCAACACAAACAGTTGCAACTGCCACCATTTTATTCTACAGGGTCTCTGTTTTCAGAAAATACAGAATTCTGGAATTAAGTAATTTTCAGCCCTAAAATGTCGATTATAACGTGCAAAAAAATGCAAAAAACACTTTGGCAGTGAAAGGTTTAAGTAACACAGCTGGGTAAAGCAGGGCTCTTACAAAGGGAGCAGTGCAGGCACACAGACATGTATGAAGTGTCGCATGTCTTTGTGTCCGAGTGGTCCTTAGTAATAACAATGTGGGCTCGGAGAAATGTTATCTTCATACAGTTTCTGCATATTGCTCCAGGCAGAATCAAAGCGGCAGTTGCTTTTCAGTAAAAATGTCATACACATATCACCAAGCATCTTCTCCTCCAATAATTGTATTCAGTGCTGCTAAACAATTTAACAAGTCAAAGAATGACACATCACAGCATGGAAGCTAGTCAAACTATGCATACTCGCCTGACTTAAATGATATCAAATCTCACCTTCTACACACAATATATTCCATGCTAGCACAATTTTTTATTTTTTTTTGGTACCGTTTTAAACAATTGTTTAGTAAGAAATAAAAGATTTCCCAAATGCCATCACTTCTTATGAAGAGCTGAGAAAGTAATTCACAGGTTATTGAGGGCGCACTGCCTCAAGCATATCTTCATTTTATATATCACATCACTGCTGGATTCCTACACACGGTACTGTATATACAGATCAATAACACAACAAAATAAATCTAAGAATGTTTATGACAGCCAAGACAAAACACAGAACAATTTGATAAAAAAAAAAGAAAACTGTCAATATTTCTGCAGTATACCTTAGGTTTCCTATGCTTATTATAAAAGAAGAATACAGGAAGTAAAAGGGAGTTTTAGTTCCCCCTTACTTTCAGCCCAATATAAAAATTCACTGTTAAAATTACAAATAATAATAATAACATAGAAGGTTCAAGAGCTTAGTAGGAAGAAGTGATCAATTGTGGTGTTGTATTTCCAATGAAGAACACATTTGGATGTTAGACTTGCCGCATCGGAAGGATTCTGCAGTAATGGAGGTGGCAGTGTTTGGCTTTCCTCTGTCCTTTAGCTCAGATGTGTGCACCTCTTCCTGCTTCCACTGGAAGCACACACAATGTGTATAGCGCCCCCCCCCCCCCCCCCCCCCCCCCAGAGGCCAGGTCGACCTCTGCAGACTGCACTAGGGAGGAAGTGATGTCACCAGAGGGAGGAGGAAGTGGGCAGCAACCCCATACATTTTAAGATCCTCTCCTCTCTACATGTGCCTGCAAAGGTGAGACGGGGGAAAGGATCATCATGCAATATACTTAAAAACACATATATAAAAATTGCCTTATGATTCATTTTAACTTTAAGGAAACATGAAAACAACATTTCCTGAATGGTTTCTCACCCCCCACCACCACTATCCTGATCCAGCACACTCTCCCCCTCCTATGCTGCTCATACTGCAAGTATGCTGTTTACACTTGCATACATACAAAAATACACACAGATATATTGGGGCATGTGTACTCACAGGATTTAACAGTGAGAAGCTCAAATCGTGTATATTACTTACATACACACACACACACAACTTCTTTAAAGGAGTGTTCTCACCAGACACCAGCTCTTGGCTCTGTTTAGATTTGTGTTTTCAATATAAGGACATTCCTTTTCTGTTTGTGTTGTACTTCCACATCAGGCTTAAGTCTAAATTACCTCTGTTCCTATGGTGCAGCTACTGTCAACAGTGGAGCCACATTGCCCTCTTCATTCTGCAGCTCTGCCATCTACACTTCCAGTCCTGTGCCTCTTCTGCTCTACCCCTATGTCTTGTACACCAGAGCAAAGACTAAACCCAGACCCGAGAGTGCTGTCATTTACAAAAATACAAGCCCACAATAACAAGTGCCAGCTACTCCTCTCGCTTCTCTCCCCAAAATAAACCCCACATTTTTAGCATACATTGCTTATTTACAGTTTTGCATTCCATCATTTTTTACCATTTCTCAAAAAGGCACAATTTAAAATTTAGAAATATTTGTTATTTATTAACTCTATACAATTTTATCTTTTAGATCTAGTAAGAATCTTTCAAATTTTGTTTTGTGTACGCTGATAATGATTTTAGTGTATTTTGTTTGAAAAATATTATTTTGATAAAAATTTGCTGTTGCGGGACCTAAAAAATTATTTGCTCCATCTTTTTATTCTACTGGTCCTGCACAGTCAGAACATTTATGGTTTGGGGTTTTCTTTTTTTACAAACCCTGAAAGCTGAAGTTGAGCAAAAAAAAAAAATAGAAAAAATAAAAAACTGCAAAAATGGTCTGGCCAGCCGAGGTCAAAAGTGGAACGTAAGGCCTGGCAGCAAAAGGGTTCATAGTTTTATTATTAATAATAATGAAAAAAAAAGAAAACTTTGGAGGAACACAGACAAAAAAAATTATTTACAAGGTTTCTCTGTAGAGAAGTTGACTATGAAATCTTTAAAATGTCAGATGTATAAACTGATACAAAACACAAAAAAGGCTGAACTATCTCCGCAAATCTCTGTTTACACCTTTGCTTTCAGTAAACGTGTCGTGTTCATGCACGTTCGTGTTTTTTCCTATGTCTACTGTGCACCGCCCACTAATTTCAATGCGTGCCTATGCGGGAAAGTAGCTCATTTAGTAGATTCTGCTACAGGTGTACCGTGTTATTTCTCTATGTTTAAGCCAGGTCAATGCACAAGAAAAACCGTGTGCTTTCCTGGATGCATTTGGGGTGCCATTAGCAATAGCGAAGGTGTGACTAGGAATTTCGGATTGCCTAATGCTAGACAACATTGGTAGAGTCAGCCGTCCGTCCGTTTTTTCTTAACGGGCGGATGGCAAGAGGTTAAAATGTAATGCTAAAAAACAGCCACTGTAGCATGTAAAGAAAAAAAAAATCCTCAAAAATTCCTCTCTTTGTTTTAGCAATCCCGGCAGATCCTAATTTTGGGGTATGTTTTCCTATTTTCTTGATAAAATTAAGAGACACTTTAAAGAACTGTAGCCATGTTGAATTTTGTCCAGTCCTGCTAAAGAAAAACTCAGCTAAGCACTGCTTGTACCTAAAGTTACCATAGTACATTACACCAATGCAACAATCCTATGGGAACAGACACTTTGCATATGTATGAAAAGAAAAGTAGGTCAACAACAAAAAAAAATCTTGTATTCCATTGCTATTGGTTTCCTTTTATTTTTTTTATAACTTTGTACAACAGCAGTGACAGTTGGAAGCTGATTGGTTGCTAGGGGAACCATGAAATGTTGTTGTTAACATACTTTTTATACAACCCCCTAAGCTGGGATTCGTGCGGCTTTAATTTCATTACCTGGCTAAGTGGTGTCATTTTAATAAAGAAAATGCAGTCAGCACTGAAAAATATTTGTAGCCACATTCAGGCACGACCTTTCTGTTAAACCAAAAGTCTACTTAAATCCATCAATGCTAAGCTCAGGTCATCCCATATTTCTCTAAGTGATTTGTGTGTTAATATTTCAAGCATCAAGCAGAGCACATGAATTTACTCTACAAGCCAACATGACATAGGAAGCAATATCAGGAAGACAACATAAGATCAATTTAACCCAGACCCAAGTGTGTCACATTAAAGCTTTTATTAGGATAAATGTTTCTCTTCCATTGAAGTGTATCCATGTCCTGCCTGTCACTCGTTGCCCTGTCTAATAGATGAGCACAATATCACAATATTTTTTTTTATAAAAAACACTGGATCTAATACACTTAAAGCACTTATGTAGCCCTTGCCTGCTGTGCTGGAAAACATAATTTATTGGGTCAATTATATTAAAAAGGGCTAGATGTCCCAAAGTACCGCTACATCTGTGTCTTAGGATAAAGGTCAACTAAGATGGAAATCGTTCTCTACAAAACTAATGATTTTATTTATGCTTTAAATTCAAAAGACTCGGCTCAAATTAAATGGAATAAGCTGTTCAGATTTGTAAACATGTATTATTTGTAGCGCCATAAATCTCTGGTAATGCTGG
>NW_017307150.1:566405-570581 GCF_000935625.1 Nanorana parkeri
TAAAGTGCAACTGATGTCAAAACTTGTTTTTGTTTTAGTTTTGGTTGGCGTGGAGATGGATTATAACACCTGTCAGGTTTTTATTGCAGTCTGTGCCCCTGTTAAGGAGATTCACCGTTTCTATCTATCTATCTATCGTGATGACCATTATAACTGAAAATGAAAAAAAAATCCCCAATATTGGGTTGTCTCCACAACGGGAACAAATGGGAAATCTTCCAATGGGGACACTGGTTCTAGTGACTTCTGCTGACCACCAGAGATTTTCCTCTCTTTGGAGGGATTTCCTCTCACTTCCTGCTCTGGCTAGCAGACAGGAAGTGAAGGGAAATCTCTCCAATGGGACACAAATGGCAAAAAAAAAAAAAAAAAGCTGCCAGGGGTTATAACCATCCCTTTACTCTATCCAAAATTTAAAAAGAAAAAAAAAAGTTTGGCTTCAGTTCTACTTCAAGATTAATTGATATAGCGGAACACAAAGAGTTGATTGCTGCTGCTGGCCACCCTAAATTATTTTTCACTATATAAATTTCCAACTGCCTGAATCCATTATTCTCAGGCACCTTAAAGGGTATCTATGATCAAAAACTAAAAATATATAATTTTATATTGAATATCTTAGCTTTATCCCACTCATAATAACCATATCGATCTAGAAGTCTGCAAACTTACTTACTGAAGATGACCAGAGGATGTACTTTCTCAATGCAGTAACACAATTCTACTTAGCCCTGTGAATATGCACTTCCTTGTGTCTGCCTGACTTCTGAACTCAACATCTGAATATAACATCACCATTGCTTGCTGGAAGCAATGCATGGTGGGCTATGTAGTCTTGAGAAATGGAGATTCATCACATCAAGCAACAGAGAAAGAGATGCAAAGTACACTGGGAATCCAAGAAGTTGTTGAAAAAGTGATGGGCAGACAGAAGGCACCACTTACTACATAAAAGAGATTGTTTCCAAGTAAGCTTTGATTGCATTACCAGAAATAACTCTAGTATGTATTCCTATTACAATGCTGATGTTTTAACAGGATAGTATATGCTGGGATTTTAGAACCCCTTTAAATTCTGGGAAATCTAATCCATGTGTTATATTATACACAGTTCAGTTTCTGGTTTCACTGGGACCAGTGTTATTTATAACTTTTACACTCATTCCAATTAGTAGGTCTCCAGGCAGCCAGGCCAAGTAGCTGGACATGTTCTACGTTGTGAATATGCAATTAACAAGTTGCAGATCACCCAGCCCCATACTGCTTTAAGGACTTACCTTATGTGATGCCTCTTGATCCAAACAGCTTCTTCCTTCCACTCATTTTCCAAAGACCTTCTAGCGCTGGTGCCAGCCTCTGATCCACCACAGACTCCTCAGGTCCCACGGTGTCTGTCCAACGTGCGTGCTCCTGGCTGCGTCTACTCAGCTTCTTTGTCACTCTCCTCCTCTCCCCTCCGATGCTCTGGACTGCGCTTGGGCCCGCCCACACTTCCTCCTTCACATCGTTCATGAGCGGGGACTTCTGCAGCAGGGAGCGAGCGGTGCTGACACAGTTACCTTTGTTGGTATATTCCAACTTTATTTTGTTTTTAATGTTGGGACATCAATCTACTGCTTACTAGATATAGGACAAAAAAAAAGACTTTAATTCTAACTTTCATTTTAGTATTTATAGGCCATTAAACCAAAAGCTTTTCTACAGTAAACTCATAAACAACATGCTGCTCAAAAGCCCTAAACTAATATACAACAAAAACCACAGAAGGTAATCTATGCAAGCAATGAAGGGAATAAAAAAAGATTGACCTTTAGAAGATAAAACGGGGCAGGAAACCTCAACATAATTACTTATTTTCCTTCAGATAAACAGGAACAAAGTCTTCCATATGAACTGCATGTGGCTAAAAAATTATTAAACCATGAATGTCAAAGAATAAATCTGGACTGTGCTTGGGCCCGCCCACACTTCCTCCTTCACATCATTCATGAGTCGGGACTTCTGCAGCAGGAGCGAGCGGCGCTGACACAGTTACCTTTGTTGGTATATTCCAACTTTTTTTTGTTTTCAATGTTGGGACATCAATCTACTGCTTACTAGATATAGGACAATAAAAAAGACTTTAATTCTACTTTCATTTTAGTATTTATAGGCCATTAAACCAAAAGCTTTTCTACAGTAAACTCATAAACAACATGCTGCTCAAAAGCCCTAAACTAATATACAACAAAAACCACAGAAGGTAATCTATGCAAGCAATGAAGGGAATAAAAAAAAGATTGACCTTTAGAAGATAAAACGGGGCAGGAAACCTCAACATAATTACTTATTTTCCTTCAGATAAACAGGAACAAAGTCTTCCACATGAACTGCATGCAGCTAAAAAATTATTAAACCATGAATGTCAAAGCATAAAAATTATAGCAACTAGGCAAAGTGTTTGTACTGACATTCAGGGTACCACTAATGTTTCCTAACTTTCTCTGAAATATACCGTTCACTGGTACTTTAGGCTGGTAAACAAAACAAAGGTCATGGACAACAGAATAATGTGGGATGACGGGTGAAAAAAGATGTGTTATATAATTACACTCAGGTGAAAGAATGGGATCAAACAAGCCGATAATGTATTCAGTAAAATACATTTAATTACCACGGCACACCTTTCTTCAATCCAGCTGAGCTACCGTACTCACGGCATTATGCAAATAAAGCACCAAACAGAATGGGGGTCAAAGAACAACTCCGGGCAAAACTTTTATTAACCATTATTAACCCTTGCAGTGGGGCTACCCCTGCACTGCAAGGATTAATTGCTCACTTTTGGCTATGTGCTAAACCGCCAAGCTGGTTCCCAGCTTCCCTCAGTGTTGGAACGTTCCTCAGCATCCTCAGGTCTATACACTGTATAGAACTTGATGGGACCTTATTAAACCGCTGCAGAGGAGGGGGAGAGAATTTGGAAGGACTGGTCTAAAAGCAAAGGGGCCCTGAGGATCGGGTGAGTATAATTTTTAGCACCTTGACAAAAACAAACAGTTAACCCTTGCAGTGAAGAGGTAGCCACACCGTAAGGGTTAATACAAGTTTTGCTGCATTTCCTCTTTAAAAGTGAACTTTCACTTATCTTAGTAAATGAGGTGAAACAAAATATTCATTTCCCTAATTATATCCAAATTATGTGCAAGGCAAATTTAAAAAAGTTGGCATGGTATATATGCTTAAAGTCAGCAAAACTTCACCTCATTCACTTAGCTAAATGAAGCTCATTCACTTAGCTAAATGAATTTTCTCTTTGCAGAGTACAACTTCTTTTGGCTTCCAATTTGTGAGCAAAAATTTGTTGTTTTTTTTCTCTCCTTGCATGTAAATAGGTATTATTTGCAAAAGGAAAAATCGCTTAGTTTCACCTCATTCACTAAGATCAGTGAACATTAACTTTGCAAAGTGAACATCTTCTACTCCTTTACCAGCAACACTATGTTCACCTTGCAGTGGGGCTACCGCAATCTACTACGTGTGGACGCTGCAGAAGAGCGGAACTGTGCGAGCCGGGCTCTGTTCAGTGTATTACATCGGCAACCATTCAAGCGTTTAAATTGTGAGTAGATTTTTAAATAAAGATGTCATTATCTTTTATGGTATGCACTATGGTCTGTGCTTTCTTCCTTGCATGATGCATGATCGGGGGATACGCTTTTTATAAACAATTGGAGGAACAAGGAGTGACAGCAAGGTTATCCTGAGACCTGGGATTCCCAACCATAATCAAAAGGGACTAGTGTGGTGTGACCTAATCATTGGGTTTAAGGCTAAGGTGAGCTCATACCTGACAGCAGAGTGGTGAACACGGGGATCGGTGTTGGATTTGGACACTGTGGGAGCACTGTGTGTGTTTTTCTAAAGCACAGAGAAACTGACACTATTGATTTATAAGCACTACTGACATTGTGATTTATGAACTGGAAGCGATCTAGCTATCACATTATTGCAATACAATACATTGCAATAAAAGTGATATTCTTAGTAACTGATTACGTTGACTATTTATTCGATATTGTATGCATGACATGTTTTGGCGCATTGGATGGTGTATGTTGTGGTGAGCATATCAATGCTTAGTGGAGTTTTTAAATCACTTGTAAAAACATACTAAATTATATATATATATATATA
>NW_017307150.1:570607-577579 GCF_000935625.1 Nanorana parkeri
TATATATATAACTTTATTTTTTTATTAAAAGGCCAACTTCCGCCCAAAGTTTTGGTATAGAAGCCACATCGGGTTTTTACTGTGGCCTGTGCCCCTATTAAGGTGATTTCTCCTCACTTTTCTAGATTAGACAGACTGCAACAAAACACTTGTGGAAGGGTAGAACCTCTGTCAAGTTAGTATAACCATTTGCTTATCCCTGTCTTGGGATAGGAATTGAGGTGAAGCCTTCCAACAGGGTCACTAACAACATTTACTTTTTCCCAATTCTAGTAAATACAATTTTCTGGAGTAGGGCTTCAAAGCAAAACCTCTACCACCACCACCCCCATCACCATCCACACAATATGGCAATGTACAGCCAAAAGGGAGAAGGGGGCATTGGAGATGGGAAAGTAGGGCCAGGCTCTATTTTTACAGGTGAATCTTCTATAGTAATGGTCAATGGCAGCTGTAGGCAAACTCCAGCTGTGGTGAAACATCAAATCTTATCATCTGTGTCTGGGAGTCGTTCATGTCTGTGGCTGTCTGAGTCTTGCAATGTCTTATGGGACTTGTAGTTGCACCACTGCTGGAGGGCTTGAGTTTGCCCACCCCTGGTCTATAGCAATTGTACCATTCTGCTTGCTGAATACACCAACCGAGGTCATGCAGCTTGCACTTTTAAGTATTTAAAACAGTTCTAAAAATGTAAAAGCTTCAGTCATCATATACATCAATGCTGCCTATTAGGGTTTACAGTTGCATTAGTGTAAATACTTCTGAACCAGACTGCAAGAGATGCAGGCAGTGCAAGTAAACTTTGGTCTCCATACAAGTCTACTTTGTAATTCTGCTGACTAGGCAACATCTCAGAGTCTTCTTCTTGAGCTGTCTGTCAATATGTAATCAAAAATGGAAATTAAGCCGTGTTTTAAGAATCAGCAATGAGGTCTAAAGGGCAGAGGAAGAATTAGGGGGGGTGGGGAGTGGAGAGATCTTTCATCTACCACATCTACAAAACATGCATGCTGTATACATGGCTTCACTCCTAGATGTAATATCAAAAGAAGTTAAAAACAAAGCATGAAGGGCCATTTGTTGATGCGCCCAGAGCTGTGGGAAGAAGTATGCGGGCCGGTCATTTAACTATGTAAATGCAGGAGCTGTGCACCATCGCATGCTGCTTCCACAGCTCCGAGTCTTGACAGTCGCCACACCAACGGTGTATGCCTTTGGACACAGACAGGATGCATCCAAATCCATACACCTCCTGTGTGCGGCTATCAAAACTCAGAGCTGCAGAAGCAGCATATGAGGGTGCACAGGTCCTGCATCTACATAGAGTTAAATGAGCAGCATGCAAACTTGTGGTATAACGATAGCTTACAACCCACAGTTAAAGTCTTACAAGGTGATTCTGCCTCAAAACACTTGTTTCCTGTGTTGTTTAGTTTATTAATTTGTATTGAGATTGTAGCCCATCATGGGAGTAAGCTTGGAGTGGTAGCTACTTTACAACACACACAGGAACTAGGGATGCACGGATATCGGATTTTCGGTATCAAAGTACGATTACCAATATTTTTCCGGAACTCGCCAATACTGAATACCGATACCAGAAGTCCCATTAAGGAAGCCAGATGGCATGTAATGACTCGACACCAGGCTTCCCGAATAGCAGGGACGCCGTCTCCATGCTTCCTGGTTACCCGGTGACGAGAAAGCATGGAGCCGACTTCCGATCCAAGCGGGGCAGCGTGTAATGACTCGCTGCCTGGCTTCCTGATACCAGAAGTTCAAGTATCGGGCTAGGCATCTGAGCGAGTACGAGTACTCGCCCAAATACTCAGTATTGGTGCATCCCTTAAAGGAACCATGGAGAACAATAGTAGCCCCCTCCAGGACGAAGGACAGTGTCAGCACCAATTCAGAGATGATTTGAGGATCTACAGCCGAGTGATACACAAATAAGGTCCAGTATTGTTAATAGTTAAGGTACTTGAATGTATTTTTAAGACTAAATTCCTGAGTTCAGTGTCACTTTAGGCCTTCCATTACCAAGATCTTCTTCACATAGAACACATTGCGGTACCTCTTCTTACAAAAAAAGCCAAAACAAAATTAAAACTTTGCTGCATTTTTTTAAGAAGTAGGCATTTCCAGCTAGTGCCAAGTCTCTTCATCTCACAATCTTTTTGGGTAATTGTATCAGCCCGGCTTTGCACGCACTGTAGCTTCCCCATACACGTTTGTGCTGTCAATCACAGTCAGTGTGCTACACTTGTCAATGATCTCCTGATTTTGTGCTTGGATACAAAGTCAAGTGGCAATCCAAAACATGTGTGTGACCCAACTTCGATCTCTACCTAGAGTTTAATAAACACTGCTTTAGATTACTGAACCAGAACAGGTAAGCAGATTAAGATTTATGGCTTTTCTCCAACTCAGCTGATCTGCACACTTGTACTAAGCCTGGGACTAAAAAAAAGTACTAAAGCTAGTGTTTTAGTATAGCAGCCAGTAAACTAGCAACTTATTTAATAACCTCATAAATGGCAGTTCCCATAACCCTCTTAGGACAACTTTAAAGGGTATCTATGGTCAAAAAGTAAAAACAAATATATATTTGTATATTGAAATTTTTGTATATTTAAGTTCTATCCCACTCCTAATAACCATATCAATCTAGAAGTTTGTAAACTTACTTATTGAAGATGCCCATAGGATGTACTTCCTCAATGCACTGACACAATTTCACTCAGCCCTGTGAATATGCACTTCCTTGCATCACCACTCTAATGAAACCTGCTGTCTTAACAACAACTCATCATCTGAACTTCCCACAATGTAACATGATCATTGCTTGCTGGAAGCAATACACGATGGAATATGTAGTCTTGAGAAATCGAAATTGCATCTCATCAAGCAGCAGGGAAAGAGATGCAAAGCACACTGGGAAGACAGGATGTTGTTGAATGTGATGGACAGACGGAAGGCAGCACTCACTACATAAAAGGGATTTTTTTTAGAGTAAGCGTTGACTGTATTACTAACAAAAATGTATGTATTCCTATTACAATGCTAATGTTCTAACAGGATAGTATATACTGGGACTTTAGAACTCATTTATTCCACTGTATAAGGGATTGCTGCCCCCGCTATCAGAGGGGGTATGTACCTATTGCTGGCAGTCAGATCACCAGGAAAGGCTGGATTTAACCGAATGTACCTATACGCCTACACTCTTCTAATCAATAATACAACAATGATCAGAGCAATCATACCATATTGTCTTTAGTTGGAAGCTTGTTAATTAAAAATACCAAACAAAACCCATGTTTCCCTGCAGGCTGCTCTCGGGAACACTGTAAAAAATAATAACACAGAATGTATAACATCAGATAATGCGATGGGTCAGTCATCTAGGTAAGTTTAATGGGTCACAAGACCAATTTTTGAGTGAAGTCATCACTCTGTCTAAGCCACAAGATGTGATTCTAGACTATTTCTATGTACATTCCTGGGCAAAAAAGACATACCTCAAAAATTATATGATTTAAGAATAGCTATACTAAAAACTTAATTTTCTAGGTTATATTTAGAAGACGACTTACTACTATGTTTTCAAAATAATCAGTAGAGGACAGGTACAGAAAATTCCTCATGGAACCGAGTTTCAAAATAAACACCAGTAGCCCTGGCTCCAGAGCCAAAGCTGCCTCATAAACATAAAGTGAAGGTCACTCAGTCTGACCAGTCCTTGAGTACTTTGGCAAATCTGTAGACATCCCTTAGCTTTGTTCTCAAGGAAACAAACTGATTGGCGTGTTTGATTTTCCTAGAGGCATCTGGCAGCTATGGTCCTCCTTCCTCCAAAAGGTATAAACATGCACCCTTAGCAGATCTTAGCATGAATATTTAAGAAGGCTCCTAGGAAAATTGATGTGCAGCATTAAGTCCAATCTGCCTCTACATAAGATAAGTATGAATATGTTGCTAAATGCTGAAGATATATACAAGATTGAGTGCTGTAACACCTGGATATTTGTTGTTTGTATATATATATACACATATACATACACACATATACATATACACATATACACACACAGACATACATATATGCACACACACATACACACAGGCCACTTTATTAGGTACACCTTACTAGTACCGGGTTGGAACCCCTTTTGCCTTCAGAACTGCCATAATTCTTTGTGGCATACATTCAAAAAGGTGTTGGAAACATTCCTCAGAGATTTAGATTCATATTGACATGATAGCATCACAGGCCCAATGTGTGCCCAGGAAATATCCCCTACACCATCACACCACCAGCCTGAACCGTTGATACAAGGCAAGATAGCTCCATACTTTCATGTTGTTTACGCCAAATTCTGACCCTATCATCTGAATGTCGCCGCTGAAAAATCGGGACTCATCAGAACAGGCAACGTTTTTTCAATCTTCTATTGTCCAATTTTGGTGAGCCTGTGCGAACTGTAGCCTCCGTTTCCTGTTCTTAGCTGACAGGAGTGGCTCCCAGTATTGTCTTCTGCTAGGCCCGTCCAAATCAAGGTTCAACGTGTTGTGCATTTAGAGATGCTCTTCTGCATACCTCGATTGTAACAAGTGGTTATTTGAGTTACTGTTGCCTTTCTATCATCTTGAACCAGTCTGCCCATTCTCCTCTGACATCAACAAGACATTTCCGTCCACACAACTGCCGCTCACTGAATATTGCCTCTTTTTTACACCATTCTCTGTAAACCCTAGAGATGGTTGTGTATGAAAATCCCAGTTAATAAGCAGTTTGTTTTAATACTCAGACCAGCTTGTCTGGCACCAACAACCATGCCACGTTCAAAGTCACTTAAATCCCCTTTCTTCCACCTTCTGATGCCCGGTTTGAACTTCAGCAAGTTGTCTTTACCACGTCTAGATGCCATATACATATAGACACACACACGCACGCACGCACGCACGCACACACCCAAAGAAACTATAGAGGCGCCGATGCATTTTTCTGTGGAGATAAGTAAAAGCATCAGCATTTTATTGTTAATGTTTTGATGAAGCTCAGTCTATCTTTATCAACACACTAGGACAATGGACTGAGCTCCAAGGAAACTAACAATAAAATGCTGATGCTTTGACTTATCTCTGCTGCAAGACCCATGAGTGCCTCTAGACCTCTGTTGGATTTGTATGGATATTTTTGTGGAAGAGCACCTGGGCATTTGCCTTAAAAATAGACACACACATAAAGAAATGCTTAAACTGTCTGAAAATAATCATGCAGGAAGAGGGGAATAAATACACAGCAACAGTATTCGTTTCTACAGCTCTAGTTCAATCCATAAATAGCCAAATCCCAAGCATACCTACTGAGTCAATCAAGGTTCAGCAGGATAACACACAACAGAAATCTTCAAGTAAACTTGTAACAAACTTGAGCAATGCAAAGTGAAAATATGATGAAAAGAAATGTATAACCAGAAGCCGCCTCCAGTAAAATCTACATGTCAAAAAGATCAATGGATGTGGAGATACAGACAGTTGTCATATGTAAATCTCAGCTTACACTGTTAAAAATTGGGTTTGTCGCCCCTTCATTTTTAAAATTCTCTCATTCATGTAAAATGGCGTAAATGTAATCTCCCCTGGCTACTGTATTCTGACAGATGGCACCTGCAACTGTCAGAATAACTAAACAGTGACTGTATCTAGTTGGCTGAAGTCACTGTTTAGTTGACAATTTTCTACCCAAATCCTTTGACAAAAGTCCATAGAGAAAGCGACTTTTATTGAGCTGGGTGGGATCACCATCGGATCAAATTTCAGCCAATTCAGCAGGAAATTGACTTAATTTGATCAATGTATGGTCAGCTTTAGGTATCTGCATGGGTCAATGAGGTAGCTTCACTAAATTATAATCAGGGTGCATAGAGAGGCAGTAGAGATGGGTCCAAGCTCCATGTTTACTGCAATATGTAACCTCTGCTTATGCACTTTTTTTAATTACTTGCTTAGCTGCACAGGTGAACAATATCAGGGTCACACAAGCAAACGAGGAAAGTGGTCCCATGGGATTGTCGCCCCTATCACCCATGTGTTTTTAAAACTAATTATATTCAAATAGAGGTCTGTGGTGACTTTCATGTCCATGTCTCTCTGTGACTGCTTTGCCGGTTCTTTCTGCTTTATCTTTCAGGTTACAAGCTGCCTGCTGTCATCTGAGCATAGGATTGGCGACAGAATTTTGGCGGGAGAACAGCTGGAGAATGAGTGTAACCTTCCACCTCGATAGTCACTCCTGTCAGTGGGCGGGGTCAGCTGTTACCTCAGGACTGCCAGCTGGACTCACCTCTGGATTATCTTCAGAATTCCTTTTGGATCTTTTCAACTGCTCCCCGCCCATTCTCCCTTGTCGTGGTCAATCTTTATGGGGTAAACTGATGGGCTTTACCAAAAAGCTGTTATTTTGTTTCGCCTGTCCACAGCACATTCTCCCAAAGGGATTTTGGCTTCCTTGGGTAAGTTTTGACAAACTCCATTCTGGCTTTTTTATGTTTCTGTGTCAGCAGTGGGGTCCTCCTGGGTCGCCTACCAAAGCGCCCCTTTGCATTCAGACAGTGGCGTAACAACTGGGGGGGCAGCAGGGGCGCGGGCCCCGGGCGAAAAGTGAAGGTAAATGCCGAAAGTGACATTTTCCTGCCGTTTTGTCGGCGCGGCCGTGATTCCTTTCATCCCCGCTGGGACACAGAGCAGTGCCCAGCAGGGATGAAAGGAATCAGAGAGAAAATGACAGCCGGCCGAGCGCTGCGGGCGGCCGGTGTCTTTCCTCCCACACCGTTCGGCCGCCTATCACAGTGCAGCAGAGCGGTGTGGGGGCGGAGACAGCCAGCGCTGTCACAGGAGGCTGGGCTCTCCTCTTGCAGCCTCCTATGACAGTGTGTGTCAGAGAGGAGAACGGGTACAAGCACTCAG
>NW_017307150.1:577963-596757 GCF_000935625.1 Nanorana parkeri
AAAATAAAAATATTTAATAAAAAATTAATTAATAAAAATTAATTTAAAAAAAATGAAAAAGTTTCTAAAACATTTCTGCCCCGGGCGCCCAGAACTCTGGTTACGCCACTGCATTCAGATGGCGACATATAGTGTGAGCTGACACAGTTGTATCCTGTGCCTGAAGGTCAGCTTGAATTTGTCTGGAAGTTGATCAAGGGTCTTTATCCATCATTCAAACAATCCTTTGTTGCAATCTTTGCTCAATTGTTCTCTTTCGTCCACGTCCAGGGAGATTAGCTACAGTGCCATGGGCTGTAAACTTCTTGAAAACGTTTCGCACAGTGGACACAGGAACATTAAGATCTCTTGAGATTGTCCATGCTTTTCCACAAAAACTTGGAATACAATTATTTCTTGCAATTTGGAAAATGTGCCAATAATTTTGTCCAGTCTATTTTTGGAGTTTTGCATGGAATGTGTCCGATTTGGCTTTTTTTCTCTCCAGTTTTTTGTGTCATAACAATACCAACAAAATAAATAAACATGAGAATGCCTAAACATTTGTAATTCCAACAGTTTTCTGCGTGAAGTGACGCATTATCTGACAGAAATGCAGGGTTACCAATATTTTTAGCTATGACCGTATTTGTTTATCCATCAATTACATGAGGGTGGCCATTTATGTGCAACAGGCTCACTCTCTAAAGACATGAAATGCCCACATTGCTTCTATTAGCTAGAAAATATGTGAGCTGTGCCCAGTTCTCGGATCACGTGAGGGAGCTTTGGAGCAGTTTTGCTTATTCCCTACAGTTTTAAGTGCGGTGTGAATTTTAATAATAGGTTCACATTAAGTAAGATTTTCTGCCAGCAGACTACCAACTCGATTAGCTTTGCATGCAGCACATGATACTTTTTTTTGCTGATGCTACATGAAGCATTTCTGAAGTCAGCATGTTCCTGAATAAAGTGCAGGTGGAACCTGTCAAACATTTCCAAAATGGCTCAGCGCAACTACTCGACCTCTCAACCAGGCATCAGCATATTTCAAGGGCAGCAGGGAGCAGGGCTGCTGATCTCAAACTTGCAATCAATTATGGGCATCTGTGGAACATTTTCAGGGCAGGATTGTTAAATCATAATGCCTGCATAGTTTAGGAGAAGTTATGGCAGCACAGAAAAGGTTAATCTCACTCATGGACTCCTGCAGCCTATCATATGTTCAGATTATAGCTCTAGGCAAATTCCTTTCATAGCACTGTGCCCATAGATGCAGCTCTTCTGAGCAATTTCGCACATCATTAACTTTTAGATAGAGTTCTAGACAAAACCAAATAATCTTGAATTGCTATTGCTTGCTTTAAAGGAAGTTGGATGTTTTATTTGGACGGAGCTGGAGAAAATGTATTTACAACCTGTAGGAGTCCATTCTTAATGAAATATCCGAGTATGGGCAGTCTCACTTTTTATGCTCTTTATTCTGTTTATCAACCCAAAAACAAAAATAGATGTTTCATATATAAAATATATTAGAGTGTACTGCGGGTAACACTTCCTGTCACTGGGTGACTTTGCGCAATAAACACAACTGAAGTGACAAAGACAATGGCATGATCTGGCAAGAATAACTTGCTAAAACAGACCAACATGGGGTCCAGCCATTTCAGTTGGAGGAAAAAAACGGATGGACACGGATGTCACAGTGATGACCACCGATCCGTACTGCATCAATCCCGTCCTGATGGTGTGGAAGGAGACTCAGTCTTTACTTTTCAGGCTATAGGACATTTTCAGCAGGTACAGAAAATAGCTGTTGATCTTGCCAGAAATGCAGTGTCCTTGTTACTTCCTGTGAGCTGAACGGAAGGCACAAACATCTGTTTCTTGTGTAAACTAGTAATCCAATAAATCTACCATGTAATAGAGATTAACATAATACTGCCGGTAATAATAGACATTAAGTCCAGCCTGTGTGACACCCATGACTCCCATCATAGATACAATACAGAAATTATTGTATGCACATTTCTGCATAGCCCTGGCTGGCAGGGCAGGAGACTTAGTGTTGTTTAACTGCAGCAGAACAAAAATTAACAAGTCTTGCACCTCCACTAGCCCGTAACGGAAGACGCAGCAAATAGATGGTCTCCTCGCGGTCACTTTGCTCTCTCCTCCTAGTAGAATGCTCCCTGTTAGGACATGAGCACTTAAGCACAGCTGACTGGCTTATTGTGCTATTTCTTCCTCTCCTGGTTTAAGCTCTGCTGTACAGTGACTGCAAGAGAATAATACCAGGTCCAGTCCTGGTACATAGATTGCTTGCATTAAAAAAAGGACATTTGATAATGTTTTAATACAGAGCTGCATTATCTGTGTTTTTTATATCTGCCTGGAGATAAGCTTTAAAGTACATCACAAGATTAAAAGTGGGCTTCTGACTCTGAGCTTGCCCTCTTTGTTCTCACATTTCCATAAAACACTAAATCAATTCACGTATGATGACAGATGGTCCCTCTATATTAAACCGGACAATCTGCAATACCTTGAGCATTGCTGTCAAATATTAGTAATGTGGTCTCCTGCCATGGAGAAAGCCGGAAAACATGAGACGCTCTTCTAAGCTACACAAAGGAGACTCTGGATAGGATTATTTTAGTTTAAAGGTGATTACACCTTAAGGCCCGGGGGAAGACCTAAGCGATCCCGGACGCACGTCCCAGGATCGCGCAGTCGTGCGCAATTGCAGACAGCGATTGCCACGGGGCCCCATTGATTTCACACACCAAATCGCAGAAAAGCGTACATGTACCTTTTTTTTGCGATACATGACACGCGGCTGTTTTTCGTGTTCTGATGCATGGGCAGAATCGCGGCGGGAAACCGCACGTTTGGGTCAGCGAGACTGGAGTGTTCTCATGCATCCCTAGTAATAATCTAATAGACATTTTTTTCCCATTTAAACATTAACTATAGGTCACAAAGAGCAGTAGTGTTTTTCTAATGAGATCATGCTGCCCCTTCATTTTCAGCTCTTCCATTTGACTTTGTAACTCCTGTTCTAAAAACCCATGATCTTGGCTTAGTTTATAGGGATTGTGACCCTTTAATTAGTCCATCTGGCATCTTGTCTCTTTTATAGCTGTAGCATGAATTGTCCATCTGACAATTCATGCTACAGCTATAAAAAAAGAGAAACATGTGCTGATGCAACAACATGGTACAATATAATGTACAAGCCATAAAAAAACCATTGTCCATTATAGGATAAACAAACAAAATAATCACTTGTGCGATTTATCCACGTCTGCTGCCACAGTGCTCGACAGTGGAAATCACATTCTAAATGGTGCTCGTCCACATCAATGCAACATGGTGCAGTAAGATTTTAGGAAAGATGCTTGTGCTTCTTTTGGGCCCACAAACCGCAATGGGAGCACATGAAAGACATACGTACATGCCTTTCAGGTGTGTTTTTGTGCTTAAAGTCTCTTGAAAGGAAGACAATGCCTAATGATCGCACAGCAGGTATTGCTGGTCATTGGGCAAAAGAAAAATACAAGAAGCATAAAAACGCTTTACAAATTATGAATGCGCTATAAAAAGGCAATGAAAAACACAAAATCATGCAGCAGCATTAGTGTGAATCTAGGCTAATAAATGCAACAGGACAATAAAACTGGGAAATTACAATGGTCTCATTTGTGAAATGAAGAAGAGCAATATACCTACTAGATCCAATCAAATTTCAGTTCTTGCAGTATCATCAGTGAACAGTTTATTATGATTGGTCACCATAGGCTAATGGCTTTATCAAATAAGTCATCATAGGACCCCAATGTCAACTCTATTTAGTTACAGAATCTACAGGCCATACAGCGGGGCTCCATAAATCCCACATCTTATTTTATGTGTGTTTTTTTCCCCCACTATCATTAATAGGACTATATGTTACCTGGCTCTTGAAAGTGACTGCTGGCTCCTGGATTATTACTAAGAGGCCCCCTGAATGCTACATTAATTTATCTGCCTCTGCCTTAGGGTACAATAAACTGTACTGTGGACTAGGGTAGACATTTTATTTTATGATTATAATGCCATGCCAGACAGATTAAGGATGGATTTGCAATGCATCATGGGAACAATTAATTCATGCAAAGAAATAAAACTGCTACTCGCAAAATAGCAGTAATTTGCTGTCAGTTTTATACACTTAAGGAAATGTAATCCTCCTCACTGTAATACGCTGCTTAATCTCCTCTAAGCCATTACTGTATGAAGAAGTCCTCACAGCTTCAGCTGGACATGACCCATTTTCTTTGGTCTGTACACCTACCTCAAAGAGTGAACTGCAATCCTATAATACTGGGGGAGCTTTACTAAACAAAAGTCTGATATCTTAAGTCGAAAGAAAATTGGATTTCAGCTTGCTAAAGCTGCCTATGTGATCATCGGCCACAACTATGTATAATACGAGTCAAGCATGCTTGGAAAGATTCAGCTAGTATTAGATCACGAGGATATTCCCCCTTGGCCCTCATTAGGTCTTTCAAATAAGGAACTACCTGTTGCTAGCAGGCTCATGTCCCCACGTTGCCTGGAAACTCTGCTGGAAAAGATGCCAAAATAATTCCAGATTCTATTTAAGCCACCTTTAGAAATCTTTTATTATATCACAATTTTTCCTCAAAACATCCACATCCAAGCCAATTAAACTACAATAGGTCCCACTGTGATGTATTCTCTCAAAAATTGCAGTTTAAAAGGAGAAATGTGCGGCAAAATTAAATATTCAAGAAGAAATATTGCATGTGAAAAGATGTTTTATGTGGCAGCTTGTATCAGGCAATGTCCTGCTTTGGAGAAGAAGCATATTTTGAGAGTTTGAAGGCAGTCATTGAATACAATGCATTTTGATTCAACATCAGCATCTCCTCCTCTCAGCTACGTATGCACCGCCCATTAGAAAATAACTCACCCAAACGCATGGAGGGTGCTGGGATGATGGGCGCTGGGACCTTTGAGCTTGGGTTGCTAGAGCTGCACACCAGTCATTGAATACAATGCATTTTGATCCAACATCGACATCTCCTCTCCTCAGCTTTATGCACTTCGATTAAAAAATGATATCACCAAAAACATGATGGGATGATGCTGCTGGGATGATGGGCGGTGGTGGTGGGATGATGGGCGAAGTTCATAAATAAGTATTAATAAAAGCACATCTGTTTCACTATCTGTTGAAATCTATGTAACTACATTAAATAATTTTTATTTTATATTGCCACTATTTTGAAATAAAGAAGTGACACTTCCATCCTCTGAGATGTGTACAGAATCATTCACAAGCTCTGCTGACTCTCTGCTACATTCCCAGCAAACTCAGCAGCATGAAACCACTCAGAGATACACACAGTATCATGACATGCAGCCTGATGCTATTTATGGATGTCTCGTGCTCTAATACACTGCTAGGAGACTTGTCATTAAGTAGCTCCAGGATGATGATATACATTTTGATGCCAAGGCAGACCTCTCTAATGGCCTGCAAGCTTTTTTAAGTTCCTCCAATGAAATTTCTAAGATACAGCAAGGATATGGATAGGCCAATACATAACCAGAAAATAAAATTTAAATAGGTACACTTTACGATTAAAGTATCTGTGAAATTACTTAAATAAAAGTATTGCTGCATATCTTAAGAACAATCCTCCTAATAGGCCTTCTTTTTTTCTGCAGTCACATGACGGCACATCTTCTCTACCAGTCCCTTTTTCTTGGGTAAGGAGTGTCTGTATTGCTCGAGGGTGGCAGCAGAGTGACAGCAGCGACAGCACATAGGCAGAGGATACTCTTCCTGTGCCATTGACGCTGCCTTCCATTCATGCTGCTCGTAGGAGGCCAATCTGCAGAGGGAGATTTGACAGTAAGGCTCCTTACAGGAACCGCTGTCAATCGAGCAGTGCAGGGCTGGACGGTGGGCATGGCTGCAATACTCACTATGGAACTAGCCAATGTGTATTTTCGGTTACCAAGCTGAAGGACGCTAACTGACCATGCTAGCACGGATCTGCTCCCATTCTTGGCATGGTCAGTATAACTTCTGGAGGATAAGAGAACTGTCAGGATAAACAAGAATTTTCTAGACAATAAGAGTAAATCTGTACAACAATTTTCGATTAAAGCCTAGCTTGGGGCACGTTATGGCTACTGCAGTTCAGCAAGTTTGTAGAGGCCCTCTGCTGTAAACTCACCTGCCATAAAAAAAAAATCTTCCACCTTAGGGTATACCCAATATAAATCTTAAGTATACCCGAGCTGAACGTCTATGTTTGCTCCAGCTGTAGCACTGCCAGTCTCATAGACACTACAGTCGCCCCCCTCTCCTTCTGCCCAACACAAAGCAAACAGCCCCAGGCTGTGTAGGTATAGTTAAAAGAGAACTATGGGGTAACCTTTTTGTCCTCCCTGCATATAGCAGGCTGTTGCCCGCTATATGCGAAGAGTGCCGCAGCCAGGATGAATCCAAACAATACTGTTAAGATCCATCCCGCTGGCTGATTGACAGCAGGCTCTGCTGTCAATCAGCCAGTGGGATGAGTTTCCTTTGTATTCGGACAACTGGTTGGCTTCAAGCACTGTTCATTCAAAGATTTTCCAACTGGCTCCTTCGATGTTCTGATGGTGGCACCCACTGCGCAAATTTCGGTTGGTTCATGGAGAACCGTCCGAAATTTGCATAGTGTATGGCCAGCTTTTTTATGGTAGGCGAGTTTACAGCAAAGTGCCTCTACAGCTTACTGAAATGCAGGAAGTGTATTGTGTCTGGAGTTAGGCATTAAAAAAGGAAGGCATAACTTTAATATACATTTTCTAGTTGATAGAAGTTGATAACTGGGTGCAGAAGAAGACATCTGACATAACCAGAAAATATTTATTGGAAATAAATTAAGGAAATTGGGGTTTTTAATTACAGCAAGAAAAAGGAAAACCTCATCATGTACATTTCAAAGCTTAATAACCCATCAACAATCTCTTTCTAGAGCTTAAAAAAACAGCTCAAACTCAGCTGAATCACCCTGTACAGTAGGGAATTTATCAGCATAGCTTGGAATTTAACAAGCAGTTACTGGATCATAATCTGGAAAGTCACACCAACGCAAAAAGTCTACTTGACTATTTGTAGAAAGGATTTTGTAACTGGACTACAATAATACACTGAGTGGCCAGATTATTATGACCACCCCATCAGTACTTCGTTGGGCCACCTTTTGCCTTCAATACTGCGGCGATTCTTCTTGGCATTGACTCCACGAGATGTTGAAAGGTGATGCGAGGAATCTGACACCATGCCTGATGAATAGCACTGTCCAGTTCTGTGAGATTTGATGGTTGTGGAACCAGCTGCCTGATGGCTCTTTCAACTTCGTCCCACAAATGCTCAATTGGATTGAGATCTGGTGATTGTGGGGGCCACCTAAGCAAGGTAAAGTTTCTCTCTCATGTTCTTGAAACCACTCCTGCACAATACAAGCACCGAGGCATGGCGCATTGTCTTGTTGGAAGAAGCCATCTCCATTGGGATACGCCATCAACATAATAGGATGAAATTGATCAGCAACGATACTTTGGTATGTTGTGCTATTCAGACGTTGTTCCACACGCATTAAAGGGCCCAAATCATGCCAGGAAAACATGCCCCAAACCATAGCACTGCCCCCACCAGCTTGAAGGGTTGTACTCATGCATGTGGGGTGCATGCCATCATGCTGTTCCCGCCAAATTCTCACTCTGCCATCTGCATGATGCAACTGGAAACGTGATTCATCGCACCACATGACTTTTTTCCAATGCTCGACTGTCCAATCCTTGTGTTCCAGTGCGAATTGGAGACGTTTTATCTTGTTAACTGCAGACAGCAAAGGTGTTCGAACAGGCCTTCGACTTCCATATCCCATACGATGTAGTGTACGGCGAACAGTGCGTTCAGAGATCATTTGAGAGGATCCCTGATTAAGATTTGCAGTAATTTGATGCACTGTTGCCCTTCTGTTGTCTTGTACCAGTCTTGCCACTCTCCGTTCTGCCCTAACATTGACTAGTCGCTGACGGCCACAATTCGCACGTTCAGACCCAGATTTTCGGCTGACAGTCCAGTCTTTAAACACTTTAACAACAGCTGCTCTTGAACATTTAACGAATTCTGCTGTTTTGCTGATACTCGCTCCGAGCGCCAACAATCATCCCACGTTCAAAGGCTGTTAAATCGCGTTGTTTACCCATATCTTCAGAAAGAAATCACTTATACTGTCGTGGTAAACAACCTGCTTCCCTATTTATAATGGTCTGGCCCTCTAGCAACTTCAGCGCGAAATTATAGCTAATTTGCCTACAAACGTCAGGTGGTCATAATAATCTGGTCACTCAGTGTATATTCAAAACAGACAATTTCACCTATTTGGGACGACTTTAGGGTCAATTCACAAAGCTAACACACCAGGATATAGATATTTATAAAAAGTGAGTTATTTTCAGCTAAGTCCAATGAGATTTCAACATGACAGTCGCATGGCTAAAATATAGATTATTATTATTATTATACAGGATTTATATAGCGCCAACAGTTTGCTTTACAATATAGATTCTTACACCTGTGTTAAAGCTTTGTGAATTGACCTTTTTATCTCTAACCTGTTCTCCAATGTATCAGGAAACAAAGTCAATGCAGAATTTAGAAGCCAGTAGGAACTTCTAAGGTATTTTATCAATGAAACCATTAAAAAAAGGCCCTCAATAGCTAAGAACCAACCCATTTAAAGGAGAACTATGAGGTGAGCAATTTCCCCCCTCCGTTCTCCGATCCTCCAGCAGTGACTGGAGGAATGGATGGGGTGGGGATGGGCACAGCTGGCTCTGCCTCCAGATAGGTAGAGCCTGCTGTCAATCAGCTAGCTGTGTGGATCTTGGCAGTATTGTCGGGATCCATTCTGGCTGCGGCGCTCTCAGTATATAGCGAGCTATAGATGGCTATGTACACTTTGGTTCACGTGAGGAGGTTAGTATATGTCCTCCCATAACCCTTAAGAGAACTATGGGATAAAAACATTACTCCATAGTTCTCTTTTAACGAGCATTCCATACCTGAATCCGGATATAAAATGATTGTTCCCCTAAGAGTTTCCAGCCAACTGCAATTGAACCAGTGTGGTTGTGTAAATAGAGAGACCAGCCTGAATAAACAGGGGTTTCCGGCACAACATGAGCCATACACAGGGGAGCAGCCACTGTACCACATGTTCCAGAAACTAGATCTTGAAGAAATGGCAAAGTTAATGCAATAGAACTCGTACATAGTACCTTTAAGAACAAAAAAGAAACCTCACAACATGCAAGATAAGGTAACATAAAAAGCCATCTGCAAATATCGCCATCAATGCATTTTTCATGCTCACAAAGCATCTAGTTTATCCTGTAAAACTATCCTGAATGTAAAACAAAGCAGGTAGTGTTTCAGAACACTGAAATCACCAAGCATGAGGCATGAGGGTAAAACATGTTGGAAAGATGAAAGGAACGATAAACTGGAAG
This sequence comes from Nanorana parkeri, assembly GCF_000935625.1. Taxonomy (NCBI): domain Eukaryota; kingdom Metazoa; phylum Chordata; class Amphibia; order Anura; family Dicroglossidae; genus Nanorana; species Nanorana parkeri. The sequence goes on from NW_017307150.1 coordinate 587,531, forward strand.
AAGCAGCAGATGTTACAATCCCTTTGTTAAAGCAAAGGTGATAATGAAAACAAATTCACATTCAAAACTAAAATGGTGAGCTAATGCTGTGCCGGACACTTTGACTAGACTTTACCTAAATAAATAAGACCTCATTTCATGTATGGATGTCCATTTACAAGAAGCAAGCGATCTGCCCATATTTGCTCACACTGTGGACTACTAGGACACAACAATCTTCAACCAGTCTTCATCAAATGGGTGCAGTGCAGTACGGTATAATGTAGCACAGTGGTAAAGCGTGTGCTAACATTTAAATGGAGGAAAGGAAATAAAAAGGTTTTCCATGATTTGCAATAATAAATGCTCAGAAGGATCTGTTTTAACGTCTACATGACCCAACTGTCACAAGTAGCGTTATAAACTGTCTCATTGCTTTAATCTAATGGTCAGCTTATGGTTACTCTATGACTAAGCCTTAAAGAGAACTCCAGGCAAATAAAATCTTAACCCTTGCAGTGGGGCTACCCCCGCACTGCAAGGGTTATGTTTCACCTAGGGAGCTAAAATAACAGAAATGTATCCACCCGAACCTGGCTGGCTCCCAGACCAATCCCTGGAGCCTCTCTCTCACCTCCGCTCCGGCAATCTAAGGTCCTGCTAGTCATTACGTCCTATACTGTGTATAAGATGCAAGGATGCCAATGGGCATTCCATCGCTGGAGCCAGGGAGACATTCCACCAGCCAGAGTGGAAGGGAGAAGAGGAGAGCGCTGATAACCAAGGGAGCAGGTATGTAAATCTACTTTACTCAAGGTCCTATCCTGGCAGGGCCTTGAGCGCTTAACCCTTGCGGTGCATGGGGTAACCCCTCTGCAAGGATACTTATTGTTTGGTCGGAGACGAGCTTTAAGACCTGCAGGGTCTACGGAATCTGCATTAGATGTGAAGACTTCAGCATTTCTTAGACCGTCGGTGCCCAGGAGAGAAGAGGCTGTGGGGTCGGTCTAGCAGCCTGGGGGGAGCCAGCTAGAGTGGGGAATCAAGTAAATATGCTTTACTCCAACCCTTGACAAAAAAGTGCACTTAACCCTTGCCGTGTATGGGGTAATCCCACTGCAAGGGTACTTATTTATTTGGTCGGAGATGAGCTTTAAGACCTACAGAATATATGCCAAGCATTTATTGTATTGTTTACAAGGGTAAAGTAGGCAGCATGATTGCATACGCTTAGAAATGCAGTCAACATAGGACCACATTTTCTCCGATGAACAGACAGGAGAGTAATTTCAGAAAGTTGTGTACATGAGTAGCAGATGCATATGAGCAACCACCATTGGGAGGCCTGTGTAAAATAGGTACAAAGATGAAGAGGGACTATGTTTATGTTAGTATAACATGGTGGTGTTTGAGTACTTTGTGTCGTACAGCCTATTATATTTCTCAGATACTAAGTGCCAAGAAACTTTGGGATGTGACAGTAAATGGTGCCAAGAGCTTCTTTTCCTATGACTGAACATATCAGCTCTAAAGATGGCTAATCTGGACCACTCATTAAACTGCTCAAGTAAGCAAGATTGTGGTGTATCAAATAATACAGTAATGATCTGATTATCTGATAAGAGAAAGCAGGGCGATAAACCCAATAGGATATACACGAGGCTAGCGCAATACATTACAATTAGGACTTCATAGTTAAAGAAAATAAACTGAATATAGATGTACATTGTCAGAGAAAACAAATTTCTGCCACAGCCAGTTTGTTTTCCCATCCATAGCGTGAGAAATAAAATAGTGCAATTACATTTGCAATTTAAGCAGCTTTGTGCATGAATAAAACATGCAACTGTGTTAAGTACTTCATATAAGAGACAGAATTTATGTCACACTTCTATAGGTGACAAACAGAGCACTGGCACAATAGCTCTTGCCTGCAGTGATTATGTGAGAGAGTAATTCCATGCTGTCAACTATGCTCGCTTTACAGAATGCTCACATAATTATAATATACAAAGTCAGGCACGGATGCTTAATAGGCAGTATGATAGGAAAACTGTACACTAGTAGGTTTTCATATGAAAAATCTCATCAGAACATTTGATAATGCCATCAGACGTGACGAATGTCGCTCAAAAAATGTTTGGTTTTAACATTTGATTTAGGAAGGAATAGAGTTTCCTGAATGAAAATATTCCATCCTGCCCTTTCCTTTATTTTTTCTTCTCACTGCAGTAAAAAACAATCATCGATTTGACCACATCAACTTTTGGAAGATCGAACAACATTCCGAAAACAATTTTTTTTCGAATGAAATTCTACGGGTGTAGAACCTGGCTCTAAACCGGTCAGTGAATGGAGCCTAGTAATAAACACACATGGTATGTTCATGATAATAAAATCTACCATCTATGGATCTATACATATCAATTTTTCAGGCATGAAGTCTAAAGCTCTCCAAATGCAACAATAAAAAAAAATAAAAAAAAGCCCATAAAAGTAAGGTGATGAATGCAAAACACAGTGACCCATTCTCTGCATTAGAGTAAAAACAGGCCAGCACCTTTTTTCTACACCAGTCCGCCCCAGTCTCCCTCACACTTACCTGTCAGCTGCGCTCGTCCCCGCCACCGATCCCAAAGCGATCCTTCGTTGCCTGAACTTCCGGTTTGCGGGGGGAGGATACTGATGGTAGAGGAGCCATAGGCTCCTTCTGCCATCAATCAAAGAGGGAAGGGGCATGGCCGGCCACAGGGCTGTGTGTGTCTATGGACGTACACAGCCGCTGCGGGCACGAGTGCGCACAGGTGCCTCTATTAGAACGATGGTGGCACCTGTGCAGGGGACGGGGGGAAGAGCAGGGCGGGGACCCACTAGAAAACGAGTAATGAAGAACTTTAAAAAAAAAAAAAAAACTTTAACTAAAGTCAAACCAGGATATTTGGCACATTTACAGGATATCTCTTAAAGTATATGTAGGCCAACGCAATACAATCTCACACAAGCTTAAGCTTGTTAAAGGGAAATTCCAACTTTTAGAAAAAAAATATAGTAAATGCACACTTCTTCATTAAAGAACAAAAGTGCATTTAGTATTTTTTGCATTGGAACCAGTAAAGCATTGCAACTGCGATCAATGGATTGCAGGTGCAATACTCGGGCTCCAGACAATACCTCCCCATCCATGTCCGTAACTTGGTATGGACATTCAATAACATAGATAGGAGGAAGAATAAGTGGACTACAAGTGTGGTGACCAAGTTTCATGTTACATCCTGAATATGGGTGTAACATGATCAGAAAAGTAAGCGTAGCATTTAAAGGAGAACTATAAGGTGAGTGAAAATCACTCATCCTCATAGTTCGAGCCGGCGTTTGACAATTAAACTCTCACACGTCGGCTCAATAGATCGGGAAGTGAGTGAACACATACCGTCGCTCGCTCACTTCTCAATCGTCTCCCTGCAGTGAGCTGTGACTGCCTGCAGGGATTCCCACCCTCCGATCCTCCAGTGCTGACTGGAGGAACAGACGGGGGAGGGGCGGGTACAGCTGGCTCTGCCTCTAGATAGGCAGAGCCCGCTGTCACTCACGTAGCTCGGTGGATCTCGACAGTAATGTCGGGATCCGTCCCGGCTGCGGTGGTCTCAGTATACCGCGAGCCGTAGCCCGCGATATACTGAGCTTTGGGTCACGGGAGGAGGTTAGTATATGTCCTCCCGTGACCCTTTAGTTGAACTGTGGGGAAAAACACTGACCTCATAGTTCTCTTTTAATGTAACGTTCAATTCTTCAGCTTTCATTAAAATACCACCTGCTGATCTTGTCAAAAGGATCCTTATGCAGGCACTTCCTGTTGGGGTGACAATGCTCCAAATAGCTTTTCTGCATTGTCACCCTCTCTCATAGGCTTCCAATAGAGAATAGCAGTGCTGTTTGCCACCATCAGGATAGCTGCCGCTAGTGTGCAACTTTCTGGAGTGCATGCATGTAGACAGGAAATGGCTTCTAAGAAACAGAAGACATGTTTATGATACGTAGTGCTTTAGCAAACTAGATTTCATTAAGTTGGAGTTTACAGTTACTTTAAGCCTAAAATATTTTAGAAGTAGTGTGCAAATCACACCAACAAAACATGCTCAAAAATCAGAGGACTTAAGGCTGTGACACACTGCACGCGAAACAGCGCAAAGCGGTGGCGCACTGCCTTCGCGAGCAGTGTGTCATGTAATTTTCTCCCCGGCATGTCAGCTTGCGAGAGCTCGCATAGCTGAGCGTGCAGAGATGAAAATAGTCATCTTCAGCCAATCGGCTCGCGTGTATAAACTCGCGCATCAGGGTGCGACATCTGGCCGGTTGTTACGCACGAGCCAATTGGCTGAAGGTGCAGTCAATCATCTGCATGCACTCAGCTCCATGGCGGACAGCTTAGCTTTGCTATGCGCGGCTTTACGTGCAGTGTGTCACGGACTTTAGCCTGGAAATGGTAATGTGTAAATTCAGAAGTGTTGCAGCCAGGGACGACCCTTAAAGGAGAACTATGAGGTGAGTGCTTTTCACTCACCTCATAGTTCTAGCCGACCTGTGACAATGAGACTGTCACAGGTCTGCTCAGTAGATCGGGAGGTGAGCGAACACATACCGGGTTCGCTCACCTCTCGATCCTGTCACGGCTCTCTGCCGTGACAGGGGGAGGGGCTGGATTCCCCTCTCCCCGCTCCGATCTGCCAGCGCTGACTGGCGGAACGGACGGGGGAGGGTACAGCTGGCTCTGCCTCTAGATAGGCAGAGCCAGCTGTCACTCACGCAGCTGCTTAGGGTAACGGGAGGACGCTAGTTTGTGTCCTCCCGTTAACCTAAGGAGAACTATGGGGAAAAACACTGACCCCATAGTTTTCCTTTAATATTGAATTCCAGGAAGATAGAGAGATGAGCTCATCGCTGTGTTGCATTTCTTTTCACTGTCCAGTCATGGGCTAGGGCAGCTCCAGGAAGACCTGGGCTCAGAGGAACTGGGTTGAATGATGCAATCTATAGAAGTACTTTGGGGGAAAACTCTAGATTAAAAATGAATATTGCAGTAAAATGGATTTTGTTATTTTATCTTTTGATGGGCTATTTATTTGTTGTCTTTAGTTATTTTTGACTGCAGAAAAAAAATTCACAAATCGTTATGGCAATGACCCAGCAAGCAGACATGGGAGAGTATAATAGCAAGCCGAGTCTAAACAGGTCAGGAAATTGTTGCTAAATCGTTTCTTGAACCAGGAAAACCACTTCAAAACCCTCCACTATTATTCTGAAAGCTCCCCTGTCAGCATACCGTAATTAACAAATTCAGGATCACATCACAGAGAAGACAAAAGGCAACAGATAATCTATGTGCATTATACAGCAATGTAACATTGCATTCCCATCTGGTGAAAATAAACTCCTTACAGCCACGCAGCAGCTTATGTTGGCCATACACTAAGATTATTTTTGTTCAGACTGAGGCTGGGTTCACACCATTTTCCAGACCAGATCTGGAACATAGTGCATTGCATTTTTGCCACATTTTTTTTAAAGCTTAAAATGGTCTTACAGGTGCCTTCCATGCGTTTTTGATGTGTTTTTGATGCGTTCCAGTGCATGCCAGACCAAACAAAATAGGACAAGCAGTATTTTTTCTGGCCTGGAACGGACTGCGTTGATGGGAACAGAGGCCAGAAGTAGCATAGGGATACATTGGGATGCATTTTGGGTCCGAAAACAGTCTGGATGGTCTGGAGGCAATCTGGATATGGTGTGAATGGGCCCAGAGGGCTAAAATAAAATAAAAAATCTAACAGATTCCTCTATCTAAGCTAAACTGCATGGATGGGTAAATCCTCCACTGTATTCTAACAACCAGTGATGGCTGCTGTCAGAATACATGTACTATTACTGCAGCTGATTGGGAGAATTTTCGGATCAGCTCTTTCAGCAAAAAAATTACTTTTGTTGAATGGAGGGGTGACGAGTCAGTAGGACGACAGCAGGGGGACTCAAGCAGCGTATAGCCCCAGCAGTTCATCCACTATCCTTCCTTATCTAGTAAGGTAAACGCGTCGAGCCCGCCAGAAGCTGACAGCGCCAATCACAGCTACTGAGACATTGTCCCAGTCCTTAGCTGCAGAGATCAGGATATGTCTCAGTGCCTGTGATTGGAGCTGCAAACGCGCCCGAGCCCATCACTAGTCACAGCCAATCGGCTCCAAGGATTAGACGAGTAGAACTTATTTTCCTCCCGAGAGTTTAACCATTGCAGTGCTGCGGTACAGGTAAAGAACAAAAGTAAAATACATCAAATCACATATTTTTTTTGTGTTAAAATGAATGACCTGGTGACAGAGTCTCTAACACTTTTGCTGCCACAGACGTATTGCTTACGTCGGCAGTCTGGAGCTTGTTTATATTCCTTCTGCAGGCTATCACTAGAATTGATTTAAATGCATGTAAAGCTGCTCAATCACTGCTAGCTCCTGCAGAAGCCGCTTCCTCCCACAACGTATCTCTGGTTCCACCGCCATCCTTGGGACGTCCATGGAAGGTGCCAGTGAGGACTTATCGTGCCTGCAGTGAATAGGGCCAGGATCGACACGTAATCTTCAATCCTAAAATTTGCTCTGGCAGTGAAAGGGTTAAACATGCATCAAGACATGTTCCTATATTTCTATTGCTTCAGGTTCATGATAATGACATTAAAAAAAGACAAGTGACACTAACAGAACCATCTGTTAAAAAAAAAAGTCTCTCCTGCTGCGGCTGGGTATATTGCTTGTTGCACAGAGCTCCTAATTATACCAGTGTCTGGAATTCCTCTGTGAAATATGCACAGTAGCAGAGATGTGCTTTACTGTCTTTTTCTGTGATCAGACTGTTCTACAGCTGTTAGCTGTGGTGTCCTGCGTTACCATCATCTGGAACATGTAACTGCCGCGCTGAGCAATTTGTGCCCATCTGACTCGTGAACAATCGTTTTGGATACGTCAGCATGTTTAGTTCTACGGCATGAACGGAAGCACATTCAGACAAGCCCTTGGGAAATGCTCCATAAAGGCACAACGTATACCCTCCCATTTATTCAGCCACAAGAATTTATCCTAATGATTATGAATATTGTATCCTATTATAATGGAGAGACTGCTCTTCCTTGGCCGGAGTATAGGACACCAACAAATGCTAGTATACGCATGCTCAGAAAACAATCACTCCCGGGAAGCCTCATAAGGCACCAGCAGAGCAATATGCTGGGAAATATAGTATACGAGAACAAGCATTTCACAGTTTGTCTGGAAACAACTGCAAAGTGATCTGGCACTCTTGCTTTGGGACACAGGCAAAAAATAAATGATATTTGAAGCAGAGAAAACAATTCAAGGCATTTTAATATGCATTTCTCTGTAAACACAGGCCAGTGCTAATATTGAGCCGTTTGGAGAACCACTTTAAGCAAAAAAATCTAATTTAAAGCCATATTAGATATTCAGCATGGAAAGTACGCATCTGAGGGGCTATAAATCCACTGAGCCTTGAAGTCATACTGTAGGCTGCCTATGTTGTCAGGCAACACACTGGGTGATGGGTATATTTTAATAAAGAATGAAAAAATACAGTGGAGACTCGTGTATCATGGGGATAATGTGACTGCTTCACAACCATGGATACCGCCCCCAGCTGACTGCAAATGACAGTGAGAACTTCACACACTCATACATCTTCCACAAGAAAGCAGTAGACCTTCATTTAATTCACATGGAAGCTCAAATACTGGATGGGAAAATGTGGCACAAATTAAATATTTACAATAGTCTGAAATTGTATTTTAGGCAGAAACACTGTTATAGTTATTGGCTCAATGCAATTCATACTAACATGCATAAATGCTGTCTATCATTTAAAGCAGACCACTGAAATACTTTGGAAGGAAATGTAGAGAGGCTGTTGTGTTAAGAAGAACATATAAATCATATTTGATTGGGACTCATCTAGGTAGAACAGCCTATTGGCACACAATGGGACACTGCTAGATTGCTGCATAGATCGCACCACCTCTTGGCATACAATGGTACTCCTCTAGGTTGCTGCATACATAAAACAATCTCTGGGCACACAAAGGGTCTCCTCAAGGTTGCTGCATAGATCAAATAACCTCTTGGGAAACAATGGTACTCCTCTAGGTTGCTGCATAGATCAAACAACCTCTTGGGAAACAATGGTACTCCTCTAGGTTGCTGCATAGATCAAACAACCTCTTGGGAAACAGTGAGACTCCTCTAGGTTGCTGCATAGATCAAACAACCTCTGGGCACACAAAGTGTCTCCTCAAGGTTGCTGCATAGATTGCACCGCCTCTTGGCACACAATGGCACTCCTCTAGGTTGCTGCATAGATCAAACAACCTCTTGGAAAACAATGGGACTCCTCTAGGTTGCTGCATAGATCAAACAACCTCTTGGTAAACAATGGTACTTCTCTAGGTTGCTGCATAGATCGCACAACCTCTTGGCACACAATGGGACTCCTCAAGGTTGCTACATAAATTGCACAACCTCTTAAACAATTGGACTACTCTCCAACTGTGGTTTGAAGTCCCAATCACAATGAAATCAAATCATAAATAGTACCTTGAAGCTCAACTCCAGGTAAACATATGCACAAATGAAATACCCGCGGGCTGAATGAGATAAATCACTCTCTGCTAAACAGTGCACATGGAGGAATTCCCCCTGACGGGTATTGTATTCTGAGAGCCAGCACCTGCAGCTTTCTGAATACCAGTACAGTGAGTGCATCCGATAAGTTGCAATCACTGTTTTGGGGACAATGATCTACCTAGCTCCTTTCATTTTTCAAAACAAAGTTTGTCTAGCCAGGTGGCGCCGACAGGGCAATTCAGCAGCAGTCAGCCGAAAATTCAAGCCACATATGTCTACCTTGTCCTGCAATTTGTATTTCTGTCCATCCATGCCTGTGATTTAGCCCAGTCAGAGCAACCAGATGAATGACACCACTTACAGTTAAGAAATACAGTGTTCTCTCTTTACTCTCAGCCTTCTGACTGGACAATGAAAGAGCAGTAGCAATTGTACGCTATGGTTTCCAGAGCTACAATTTATCAGTGGTTTCTTGCAGGCTGAACTCTGGGGAAGATGCAAAAGTACCCTTGGGGGAAGGACTCTGCCCAGCAGTTTTACTTACCTTACCCCTTGCTTCCATGACAGCTAGTG
>NW_017307150.1:596783-627187 GCF_000935625.1 Nanorana parkeri
ATGTAGGGCTGCCCAATCACACGGGGAGGAGGAAGCCAGCGGGAGCGAGGGATAAATTAAGCTGGTCATACACCTCAAGGGGTTTTTTGTTTTTGTTTTTTTATTTAGCCCTGTGGGCTTAACAAAAGAAATCACTCGATTCCCCGATCTACACAAAAGAGGGTGGATGGAGAATTCTCCCCTGCTGTTTATTGTATTCTGACAGCCGACACCTGTGTCTGTCAGAATCCCAAACAGAGAATGCTTTCAGTTTTCAGACTAAAGTCAGTTGAAAGATCGACTTTTGTGGAGCCGGGCACATTGAAATTCGGTCCGACTATGGCCAGCTTTAAAGTACATTTATAGGTACCCTAGCCAAAAGGAAAAATAATTCTTGCAGTTTGGAGGTAGCTCCACTGCCAGGATAGTTTAAAATTGTTCTTAAAAGGGAAATTTCATCTTTTGCAAAAAGTAATAAATGTACACTTCTGGCATAGAGCCAGTAAAGCATCCACGTCAGTAGATTGCAATGCTCCAGCTTCAGCAGACTGTTCCTACCATCCATATCCGTACCAAATCCGTACTTGTGGTAGGCTGAGTCTTGCAATGCCTCATGGTACTTGTAGTTATGCAATGCCAAGGTTGCCTGCCTGTTTTAAAGGAGAACTATTGTTAACTGCAGCTGTCACATGCCAGCTCTATAGCTTGAGAACTGAGCAATCACAAACTGCCAGTCACCACTCCCTGCAGGTATTCTCCCGTTTCTTTTCCTCCAGCACTCATTGGAGGGACAGACAGTGGAGGGAGTGGGCACAACTTGCTCTGGCTCTAGGTAAGCTGTCATTCAGGCAGCGGGGTGGATCCCCAGAATATCGTCGGGATCTTTCCCAGCTGCAGCGTGGCTCTGCACGGTCAGCATATAGTGGGAAGTAGCCTGCTATATGCCGAGTTTGGGGTCACAGGAGTACATTAGTAAATGTACTCCCGTAACCCAAAAGAGAACTAAAGTCTAAAAAAAAAGGTTTCACTAGTTCTCTTAAGGTTTAGCTTTAAGGACACGCTTAATCTGCATTGACCATGTTATTCCAAGAACACTTTACAAACATGTTATTCTGATACGAGCATCTTTTCCTGCTCTCTGACAGCAGACAACTCTCATTCCCACGGAAGGGCAAGCTCAGGCGTTGATTGCTTGCAACAGAACAGAAGGTTAAGAGATCTTTCAAATCACATCCGCACAAACCCTGCCACATCCTATGAGAAAGATGACAGACACTTCTAATTGTGTTGACAGTCAATTACATAGCTAGGATACCCATAAATCTCGCCTGTATGACCCTTTTTTGTACAGTCCTGAAAAGACACTAAAATGTGTAACAAAAACATGTTGTTAACTTTTCACTGTATCAATGATGCTTTAATTTAGAGCATAGAAAAAAAATTACAGAATGGAGTAAACATCATGCAAAGAGTCATGGCAACAAGACATGGAGTTATGGCTTGCAGTTTCAGCTCTGCCCGCTTACGCTAAACAATTATGCAAATGTCAAGGAAAACCAAAAAAGTCAAATTCTAGTGCGGAAGTTTAGCATACTCTGAATTTATGAAGCTGTGGCATACGTACTGGCTATACACCGACAAAGTGACAAAACTATACAGAGTATGGAAAGCATCAGCGGACACATTTATGGGGATTTCAGAAGCTAGCCTGTCCAAGCCAAGAGCCAACAGGATTTATTTTTAAGAAGCCAGCTCCATTGACAAAAACTAGAGAAAACCTCAAAAGTTAGGCATCAGCTGTAATTTTGTAGGAGCATTAGCTACCTATTCCTTGGGATTTGTTACAGCCCTGTGTTGAAGAGAACCATAACCATTGTATTGTATTAAAAAGGCAATGCTCTGTGGAGATAAATAAATAATTTTGCCACTTTATAGATCACTGGTTCGGCCTCATCTGGAGTATGCGGCCCAGTTTTGGTCACCAATCCACAGAAAGGATGTCCTTGAGCTGTAGAGAGTCCACTGAAGGGCAACTAAACTAATTAAGGGGCTGGAGGACCAAAGCTATGAGACAAGGTTGCTAAATTTAAACTAGTTCACATTAGAAGTGAGGCGATTAAAAGGGGGACATGATTTTGATGTACAACATGTTTGGCGATGATAGCAGCATCAGCAATGAACTTTATACAGTAAATTCCATAACAAAGACTAGAGGCCACCACCTAAAATTGGTGGATAAAGGTTTACCCACAAAGGGCGTAGGGGCTGCTTTTCAGTTAGAGCGGTACATTTTGGAACTCTCTGCCACAAGCAGTGGTATCTGCAAAGAACATAGGTTTTGTTCAAAAATCAATTAGATACCATCCTAAGAGACTGTAATATAAAGGGGTATGGGTACTCTTAAAAACTAGATCACACAGGGACTCGTGCAAAACACACACAATTACAAAGGTTGAACTTGATGGACCTGTGTCTTTATTCAACCTCAAATACTATGTAACTATAATATTACAGAAGCTGGCCCTGCTGAATTGTTTTAAAGGGTCAGGCTATCGGGCTCACCCTTACTTAGCAAGTCATTGACCTGGTACATAGCTCTGGAGTACTGACTTCACTGGCTGAACACTTATCTTAGGTAAATGACTCATTAGTAGAGAAGAAAAGATGGTGATGACCATCTGGAACAGAGGTGAGCAACTCCGGCCCTCCAGCTTTTCTGGAACTACAAATCCAATGGAGCACTGCAGGATTGATAGTAAAGCTGCCCATACACCTTGCAATCATCTTTTCGTCCGATGATCGAACCGTCATACGATTTTCGTATGGCGGCCCCATCCTGCTCCGATTATCGCAAGGTTCAATCATCAGTAATTAAAAAAAACACCTGGGACGAATTGCGGTAATCGGCCGCACGTATTTTCATTTGCGCATTAGCAGTGTTAATCATACGAATTTTGACGTACGGATGTATGGAAACACCACCAACCTTCATACGAATAACCAAAGTTTTCCAACCTGCTGGATAGTCAAAAGTCGATCGATTGTACACTGCCCATCAACCATGCGAATATCGGAACAAAAACGCGATTGCATACGAAAATCGGTCGATAATCATAAGGTGTATGGACACCTTTACAAGCATGAGAGGCAGAGGAATGTTCGGATTTGCAGTTAAAGCACAGCTGGAAGGCCAGAGTTCCCCACACCTGACCTAGAAACTTGCATCTTCAAAAACAAGCCAGCTCCAATGTTGGTAGCCTTATAGGTTCCCTTCAAAGAAAACCTCTGAGAACAGAAGTGTGAGCACTACCATTGTCGATAAACTCCAGGGTGGTCACCCTTGCTTTACGGCTTAAAGCATCACTAACCAGGAACAAGTTTATAACCAGGAATGTGTCAGAATACTCAATGTGCACATGTGTAATCCAAGTCTATGACTCACCAAGGAGGGAAGCCAGGATCAGGATGACACCCCTGTCCTGAGTCTGCCCCTTCAAAAACCATATTGGATATAGCAGTTCCCACATTTTTGACTGATAGATTTCTTGCTAGCCATGCCTGAAGGGTCTTAAAATAAACTTATCGAAAAAAATAAGGTGCTTCCAATGCTGACCTCTTTCCTAAAATTCTAGTTGCCTATTAAAAGGAGAACTATGAGGTGAGTGCTTTTCACTCACCTCATAGTTCTAGCCGAACAGGTGACAATGAGACTGCCACAGGTCGGCTCAGTAGATCGGGAGGTGAGCGAACACATACCGGCGTTTGCTCACCTCTCGATCCTGTCACGGCTCTCTGCCGTGACAGGGCTGGATTCCCCCCTCCCGGCTCCGATCCGCCAGCGCTGACTGGCAGAACGGACGGGGGAGGGGGCGGGTACAGCTGGCTCTGCCTCTAGATAGGCAGAGCCAGCTGTCAGTCACGCAGCTGGGCGGATCCCGGCACAATTGTCGGGATCTGCTTCAGCTGCGGCGTCTCAGTATACCGCGAGCAGCAGCTCGCGGTATACTGAGGCGTCTCATGATACCGTGGGCTACAGCTCGCGGTATACTGAGCTTAGGGTGACGGGAGGACGCTAGTTTGTGTCCTCCCGTTACCCTAAGGAGAACCATGGGGAAAAGCCTTAACCCCATAGTTCTCCTTTAATTCACTGATCTGGAACAAGTATACACTTCAGGACCTCTGACTTTATTGTGCCTTTTTCTGATCTGCAAAATTGTTTTGGGTCAGTGACTCAAAAATTAAAAAAAAAAAAGTATTGCCTGCTTCACAGCCAGGCAAGTAGCATCTTCAGCTTTTTTTAGAAGCATTTTAAATACCAATGGTGTTTAAGTCATTATTAAGCACCAATGGTATATATCGAAAAAATGAATTTGGTACTGAGTAAAATCAACTGTCTACGTAAATGATGGAGCTAATGTACTACCTTATGACTGTGACCAAATAAAGAGAAGCAGTAAGCGGTTTCTTGTAACTTGCACTTGGGAAACCAGTAGGAAGTCTCCAGTAGTCATGGATAGCAAATAAATTACAGAGATTGGAGCTAGAGAAGAGCAGCATGCAGTCGAAAGTTATTTATGCTATCCAGTTGGACGATGTCCTTGTCTTTAGTGGCATGTCTGAGATATGGCAACTAGCAATTTCAGGAGGAGAGGTCATTCATTGCAGACGTTCTACTTCTTCAGAGTAAATTTCCGTTAACTGTATGTTTGCAAATTATATGACCCTTGAAAGGAACCTTCCACTAAAGTGAATCTAAAATGAATACTGTACCTTGTAGGCCTAGGTCCCTAGAAGCTAATTGTCTAACCTCTGATTTCTACTGCTGAACCATTATGTACTGTTGTCACTCGAATCCCATGTTTATTGGCTCCTGTCTGCCAGCTGCAGCTTTAACATGGCTAGCTCACATGCTACACAAATTTGGCCAAGGGCTTTTGCAGGAAAACAATGTTTAATGGACAGAGAATTAAAGAAAAACTCTAGACTATACCAAAGTTCCCTAAAATCTCCTCGACACATATGAAATATATTTTTATCTTATGCTCCACAGATCCATCTAGTGGCCATGATGCAGTATTATATGTGTATATTAATCCTGCGCTGGATAAAATGAAACAAGTGTTTTGTGCCCTAATAGTTGTGCTTTAGTGAACAATCAATATTAATTGAAGGCTGCAGCAATAAAGACACCTGGGTCAGATCATAAAAATTTCCAGCTATGCAGCGCCAACTAAAGAGTAAACTAACCAAATAAATGTCACTTAAGTTTTATAATTCTTTTATTTTCACAATTATTTATGTTATACATGAATGTATATCTGATATAACAATTTTGGGTATACTGTGTAACCACACATTGATGGTTGATCGTTTTTTGGCATGTCACAGATCACAGTTTATTGTTAAGTCAAAGTTAAACATCATCCAGTATTGCATCATAATACACTCGACCTGTAAAGAAAATATATTAAGAACAATAATTTTTGCATGAATTCGCACAAAACTAGTGTTCAGAGATATTCCCAAGGTATAAATAGACCCCATAGTTATTAAAGCAACCCCATAGTTATTAAGGTATCCTGTGACAATGTTAGAAAATGTTAATATGCCTACCTAAAACTAACAATCAAAAACCCTCTCATGTAAACACAGTGGTATTTGTGCCGAAACCAAAAATTACTTGAACAGCTATAGCCGGGGAATGACAGCTTCCAGTGGCAAGATTCCACACATGGCAGCTGAATGTAAATACAGCAGGTAGTTGGCTGGTGCAATAGCCAGCCCAATATTGACCATTTCAAATTGCAATAGCAGGCTGGCTATTGCACCCGCCCACTGCTTGCTGTGCCCTCCTCCTAACTCATGCATTTGAACTGTATGATCTGGCTAGACAAGCATTTCCCTTTTAGAATGGCACTTGTATAGCAACATGCTCATTTTATGCTATTGGAAACACTCTAAAAGTATTTTTCACCATTTAAGTTTGTCCAAGATTAAAATCATTTGAGCATGTTTTGTCTGTGATGATCTTTAAGGCATACTAGTGGTTGTTTGGCCCATAGGCAACTGTTTGTGGAAAGATAGCACAAAGACATAGATTTCTTGTAAAGTGCACCACTAACATCTTAGAGAAAAGGTTACCAGATATCCCATGGGCAATGTGAAGTCCACCCACTTTTGCTCTCCTTGTCTTTTGGCCAGTAAACACATCAATTAGACTTTGCAGCAATAAGGAGGTGAAGAAATGACTACACAAATGACCATGAGAGATCTGGTCAATTGTTTTTCCAAGACCAAAGTTAAGGTTCCTAGGATGGAAACAAAGGCTGTGTGCCTTATGCTGATCCAAGTGGCTGCCTGCAGCCATTCTCTTTAAGGGTTCATTTGTTTACAGAGATTGTATGAAAGAATCTTGTTATGCAATATGCATACAAGATCATGTGCTCTATTATAAAAGGGCTTCCTGAAACCCGTTGTGTATGTCATCCTGTATAGAGATGCAAGATTTATAGATAGTAGGGTGCTTCCTTTATCATTTTGTAGAAGCAATGGTTCTACAAAGCAAGAGGCACCGGCCTGTAGGAGCAGTATGACCTGTGTGAAGACATCACCAAACCTTTCCCATTTGCACTTGGACATTTTACACTTCCATTCATCGGTGCCCATACACAACACATCAACTGCCCAAATTCTTCAAAATACAGGTTATCATCATTATAATATAGGATGTATATAGCGCCAACAGTTTGTGCAGCACTTTACAATATAAGGCAGACATCACAATGCAATTCAAGGTAGGTAAGGAGGGCTCTGCCTGTGAGAGGACAATATACAACACATTGCTGGGGATGTTTTGGGAGTCAGGGGACCGACAGAGGCAAATTATTACTAAATGCGGAAAGCCACCAGCACCCAAAGATGTTCAGGTCACCGTTTCCCTGTGAAAGCATTGTCAAAGGATACATTCCAATGTTTTGGGGGCCTTGCAGGTTCCCCTTTATCAAGGCATCAGCCAACAACTTTATTGCCTTGGTAAAAGAGACCCACTGAGGCCCCTAAACATTGTCAGGTATCCTGCGACAATGCTTTCATAATACAATGGTGGTTGAACATCTTTGAGTGCGGGTGACTTTCTACATTTATTGCACTCTCCAACCGTGTCACCCATTGTGCCACGTCAAGCATCCGGCAAACTGAAGGTTGTGTAGCGCACATAAGGACTTCATCAAATGATGAACTTCAGGTGAACGTCATCAAATGGGAGTGATAAGTGTGGTGAACCCAACTAACAATTTAAAAACCTAGTGCCATCAACATGTTACCTCTTCAGCAACCGTCTCCAGCCCCATGATGTCAGATTCCTCTACAGCCTTTTGTGGGCTCGACATCTAGCATACGGAGATAATGGCACACTAATGAAACTACCACCTAAACCGGATTTACGCTGCTCCAATTTTTGGCCACTACCTGCTGAACTGGCCGAAAATTGGAGGAGATGATGGCCCTGAAGGCGCCCTCTAGCTCGACAAAAGTCGATTTTTCAGCTAACTTTTCCTGAAGAAGCTGCGAGGGGGAATTGTCAGCTGAACAGTGACCGCATCCAATCACATCTTCAACAGCTTCAAGGCATACCGGCTGCTGAATGCAATAGCTGGCAGGATACATCTACGCTGTTTAGCATGGATGGGGGGAATTGTCTGATTTGCCCCATGGGCCAAACAAGAGAAATCCTACTATTTTGTTAACTCCACAAGTAATTTTTCACAGCAACCTTTGCTTATGATGATTTTCCAAAATAAGAAACCCAATAATTTAGAGGTTGGATGAAAAATGTACAGCTGTAGGTCAGTTTCATTAGTTTAAATTGTGCATTTTTATAATTCTATAATTCCAGTTCTATACATAAGAACAAAAAAAAGAGGAACAACTGAGAAAGAAAGAGGGACAGTTGGAATGATCACAAAAGAGGGATGGTCCCTCGAAATAAAGGACAGTTGGGAGTTATATAAAGGGTTTTAAAGCAGTGGTTCTGTAGACAATAGACATGGACCAGTAAAACATGCACATTTCTTTCAGGGCAGGTTCACACCATTTTCCTGACCAGGTCTGGAACGCAGTGCATTGTCTTTTGCCACGTTCAGAAGGTTTTTTTTTTAGCTTAAATGGTCTTACAGGTGCGTTCCAAACCCGACAAAATAAGACAAGCAGGTCTGGTACGGACTGCACTGGTGTGAACAGAGGCCAGACAAAGCATAGGGATACATTAGGATGCATTTTGGGTCCAGAAACAATCTGGTCTGGAGATGATCTGAATGTGGTGTGAATGGGCCCTCAAAAGGTAGTCCACACAGCTTGACTTTTGGCCGATTCCTGTTGAATTGGCTGAAATCCCAGCTCTAAGTGGCCCTGTCAAACTTCAATTGTGTTAGAAAATTGTCGGCCGAACAGCAACTGCATCCAATCAGATGCAGACACTTGTATGGGTACAGGCTGTCCAAATTCAATTAGTTGACGGGAGATTTCTCCATCCATGATGTTTAGCATGGATGGGGGAAATCGACCAATTTCTCTCATTCATCCAGTGGGGGATAAACGAGAGAAGTCTAAAGCTGGGTATACATTAGTAGATTTTTATTTTGTTCAGCTTTCGGGCTGAACGGAAAATAAATCCACCCGGAATAGCACAGATGGAGGAATCTTCCACTGCGGCTATTATATTTTGATAGTCAGCCCTGTTGGCTTTCATAATACCTGAACAGTGCCTGCATCTACTTGGATGAAGTCGCTGTTCGGCTGAAAATTTCCACCCAGCTCCTCAGATTTGCTCAGTCGAAAGGATGTCGGGCTGGAGGCAGAAGACAGGGCCACTCAGTAAACGAATTTCAGTTCATTCCTTAAGAACCAGCCAAAATGTGCTCAGTGTGTATGGCTAGCATGACACATGTACTTACTATACTAGGGGTAACCAGACTCCAGCCCTCCAGCTGTGGTGAAACTACAAATCCCATGATGCATGTGCCCCTGCAAGTCCTGTCTGTGGCAGTCAGAGTCGTTCAGTGCTTTATGGGACTTGTAGTTCCACAACATCTGAAGAGCTGACGTTTGGTTACCCTTGCTCTATGCCAACTTTAATGATCCTATCTAGGTAGAGATCTTTTAGGCTTCTTGATGTACTGACGACCCACTGAATAGTATTTTCTATACCCCACTTTATGGCGGCGCCTTTTCTTTTCCAGTCTGCGTTAATCTGTACAGCTGTCACACTATACAAACATAGCTGTGCGTATGTATCCAGTGCAAATGTGCGAGCTGGAGGAAGAAAACTATAAATAAATGTGCTCTGCAGTGACATGGCATATTCACTACTGTCTACTAATGAACTGAATGTAGAAAGTGGAGCAGCTGCCGGGATAGTCAGAACTTCCTCAATCATTTGCGCAATGAAAAGTAATCGCTGGAAAGTTATAAAACGCGCCAAGGATCACGTGACATACATTGAAGACTGTTCACCTACATCTACAACGCCGCATGGGAGGCAAGCGGTTAATGTCTCTACGATTATCTCATTGTAGGAGTAAATATACCACACCTTTGCTGCAGGTAGTATTATTCCGTGAGAGGTGTGTATACACAGGGCCTACTCTGCAACATGAAACAAGGCCAAGGAATAACGTGAAACAGACCATGTGTGTGCAAGTTTGAACTGATTCTGATATAATAATTTCCATGAATCTTATATAGAGGCTGGTTTACTAAAAGGAGCAGAAAAGCATTAAATAATATATTGGGGGGAATAAATTGTCCAATCAGATGCAGAGGAAATGAGTAAACAGAAATTTGTTTTTCCTGTGATTAGATAATTGAAGTGAACATTCACACAATTTATAAAGAATCTTAATGCCTTTAGTAAATCAGCCTCCTAATCTCAGGCTCCCTTTTTCCCCATACAAAGAAAACGCTCCAATCAGTCATATAGATCATACCACTAATGATTTGCAATCCAACCTAAATGTAAAGATTATGAACTAATGCACTTGGATGGATGTGATGATGTATTAGATAGATGTCATCCATAGAGTTATTGACTTATACTTACAGACAGACATGCAAGCAAAGCATAATGATATATGACTTGTGTAAGGAAGCACACAGCCATGTGTGAAGTGCAGTGATTGAACAGGCGGTCCACATACACACATCCATGTGCGTAAAATGGAATAATAAATTACAAGGGGCTACTGTATCTGACATGCTGCTGATAATAGCTCGGACCGCTGACATGTATTGAGCGGGTCTACAACTAGCGTGAACCATCTTCACATTAAATCAGGTATGTGTCCATATGCAAATTAGCAGTCCCATGTACCTGACCTGGCCATCAAGATAGCAGCGCCATTGTCAGATATTGTATACAATACCGTAGAGCAGCTATCAATCAAGTCTATCAAAGAGAAGGAATAGGAATATTCATTCATGTGGGTAGCATGGGTGCCTCCTGAATGGAAATGCACGTCTGATCAGCTGTTCCCATATCGGATCATATAGTATGTGTGCTGACCATTCTTTTTATCATATAGTATGTGTGAACAGCTGCTCCCATACCAGATCCTATAGTGTGTGTGTGTGTGGTGATCACCCAAATCAGACCCTATAGTATGTGTGCTGATCACCATTATCGGACCCTATAGTATGTGTGCTGATCACCATTATCGGACCCAATAGTATGTGTGCTGATCACCATTATCGGACACTATAGTATGTGTGCTGATCACCATTATCGGGCCCTTTAGTATGTGTGGTGATCACCATTATCGGACCCTGTAGTATGTGTGCTGATCACCATTATCGGACCCTATAGTATGTGTGGTGATCACCATTATCGGACCCTATAGTATGTGTGCTGATCACCATTATCGGACCCAATAGTATGTGTGCTGATCACCATTATCGGGCCCTATAGTATGTGTGCTGATCACCATTATCGGGCCCTTTAGTATGTGTGCTGATCACCATTATCGGACCCTATAGTATGTGTGCTGATCACCATTATCGGACCCTGTAGTATGTGTGCTGATCCCCCACATCGGATCCTATAGTATGTGTGCTGATCCCCCACATCAGACCCTATAGAATGTGTGCTGATCCCCCGAATCAGACCCTATAGTATTTGTGCTGATCCCCCATATATCAGACCCTATTGTATGTGTGCTGATCCCCCATATATCAGACCCTACAGTATGTGTGCTGATCCCCCCTATCAGACCCTATAGTATGTGTGCTGATCCCCTATCAGACCCTACAGTATGTGTGCTGATCCCCCCTATCAGACCCTATAGTATGTGTGCTGATCCCCGGATCAGACACTATAGTATGTGTGCTGATCCCCGGATCAGACACTATAGTATGTGTGCTGATCACCCATATCAGACCCTATAGTATGTGTGCTGATCCCCATATCAGACCCTATAGTATGTGTGCTGATCCCGCATATCAGACCCTATAGTATGTGTGCTGATCCTCCCTATCAGACCCTACAGTATGTGTGCTGATCCCCCCTATCAGACCCTATAGGATTTGTGCTGATCCCCCCTATCAGACCCTACAGTATGTGTGCTGATCCTCCCTATCAGACCCTATAGTATGTGTGCTGATCCTCCCTATCAGACCCTATAGTATGTGTGCTAATCCTCCCTATCAGACCCTATAGTATGTGTGCTGATCCCCCCATCAGACCCTATAGTATGTGTGCTGATCCTCCCTATCAGACCCTATAGTATGTGTGCTGATCCTCCCTATCAAACCCTATAGTATGTGTGCTGATCCCCCCATCAGACCCTATAGTATGTGTGCTGATCCTCCCTATCAGACCCTATAGTATGTGTGCTGATCCTCCCTATCAAACCCTATAGTATGTGTGCTGATCCCCCCATCAGACCCTATAGTATGTGTGCTGATCCTCCCTATCAGACCCTATAGTATGTGTGCTGATTCTCCCTATCAGACCCTATAGTATGTGTGCTGATCCTCCCTATCAGACCCTATAGTATGTGTGCTGATCATCAGCTGCTCCAAGCCCAGGGACTGTGAGGACATTCTCTCCCCCTGTCAGTGCAGGCACACAAGGTGCTGCTCATATTACCTAGCATGGAGAAGATGAAGTCCTTGGCTGTGTGGATCTCCAGGGCTCGCTGGTCGTCGTATTCCCGCTGATCGTGCTTGCTAAATTCCACGATGAGTTTGTTTAATTCTTCGATCCTGGCTCCAGACCTGAAATCCAGCTCCGGGGAAGCAGGTTTGCTGCCTCCCCCTACGGTGCCTGGCTTAGCAGGGATGGGAGCCGCCATCTTCACTTCCACAGGCAGCAGGATTATCGGAGATCGGCCCTGACTCGTTCCTTCCCCTCCCTGGGATAGTGGGAGATGTCTCTGTGTGTGTGTCAGTGTGTGTGTGTATGTGTGTGTGTGCGGCGGTGCAGCAGGTCTCTGGGTCAGCAGCTCTCGGATCTCCCTCTGCACAAAGTGGAAACAATGTGACACTGTGAGATCATTCAACAAGCTGGCCAGGCACTGAGAACTTAACCCGTTCTGTGCCGGGGGGTCGCCAGCACACCACTACGAGGGGGGTTCAGCCTCTGATCGATCGCACCATGCTGATCTACTGCAGTCATCGCTGTATAGCACTGCTCGGAAGAACCAGAGCGCTGGCCAAATAAAGTTTATTGTTTGCTAGGACTGCATTGTCAAACATATAGTGGACATGGTCCCATTACTAATCCACTTTCATCGGATGACCTACAACTGCAGTTACGTGCACTGTATTGACCTGTGTGTGGAAAATCATAGAAGGCATTAGTAAATCACAGAGCAGGAGATGTAGGCTGTATGGGGGTAGATCTATCATGTGTGAAGACAAAGCAGCAAGGCCTGGTCATTGGGTTTCTCATGTGTACTGCTGTGACACCAGCATTAGTTCTCATCCTTTTTATCCCAGAGGAGCCCTTATCCCCTTTCCACCACAACGTGACTTGTCAAGTCCTAATGTTATTGCCTCTTACAACGAGGACGTTAATTAATCTAGCTGCAGAGAACTAGGATAGTGCAACTGCGATTGTGTTCCCATTTCTCAAGCCTTCTGTCACTCAGAGTTATTGTCAAGTTATTTGACACATACCAATCCTGCTAAATCTAGTCTTGGTGTCCAAGCTTCGGAAATCTCTGATAATGAAAGGGTTACAATCATTTTCAGGTCTTGGGGAGCCTCTGCTAAAAACAATTCATTTTGGGTTGGTGGGAAAAAATGCCTCCTACATTGGTGGCCAGTGGGAAGAATGATCCTAACATTGGTGGCTGGTGGAATGAATGGTCCTTACACTGGTGGGCAGTAGAAATAATGATCCTTGCACTGGTGGGCAGTAGAAATAATGATCCTTGCACTGGTGGCCAGTAGAAAGAATGATCCTTACACTGGTGGCCAGTAGAAAGAATGATCCTTACATTGGTAGTCAGTGAGATGAATGATCCCTACATTGGTGGCCAGTGGGAACAATGAGGCTTACATTGGTGGCCAGTGAGATGAAATATTTTTACACTGATGGCCAGTTGGATGAATGATCCTTCCATTGGTGGCCAGTGGGAAGCATAATCCTTACACTGGTGGCCAGTGAGTAGTATGATCCTTGCATTTGTGGCCAGTGGGATGAATGATCCTTCCATTGGTGGGCAGTTTGAAGTAGTTATGGGTGACGGCAAAAAAATTGGTTTGTTTTGATTCAGATTTTGTGTTATTCAGGTCCGAAAGTCAATTCGGTTTGGGATTCAGACAAGCTAATCGGGAGCTCCCAAATGCTATTCAGGTCTGGGAGATGAGTTATTGTTATTATTAGAATCTGCCCCATCCATGGCTCCCAGACCCGAATGGCATTCAGGAACAGAGTTGTTATTATTATGACAGGTCTGTTCCCGAATGTCAACAAAAGGGACGGAACAAGTCCTGTGATGTCACAACTCGCACTGCCCATTTGTTGACAATTGGCTCAGAGCTGTCATTTTGTGGTGGACCCCAAACGTTTTTGTTGTCTTTTTGGCATTGGGGTGCTTCTAAAATTCCTAACAGATCTAAATTGTCTGGTATGACTTTTGAGGGGAACCCCACACTTTTTTTCTGGGCATGGGGTCCCCCTAATATTCCTACC
This sequence comes from Nanorana parkeri, assembly GCF_000935625.1. Taxonomy (NCBI): domain Eukaryota; kingdom Metazoa; phylum Chordata; class Amphibia; order Anura; family Dicroglossidae; genus Nanorana; species Nanorana parkeri. The sequence goes on from NW_017307150.1 coordinate 610,954, forward strand.
AGACTTAAAGGGTCTGGTATCAATGGGGGAGGGAATTCCTTGCTTTTTTGTTTTTATTTTGACATTTAACAACAAACCTTCATGCTTAATGACCTTTGGAAACAGATTCTGTAATTTTTCTTTCGGAAATTTGGATGCAGCCCTGACCACCTCTAGAGCAGTGGTTCTCAACCCGTGTAACGTCAGAACCCACATTTGTCCTTGGTCATTAAGTCGTGACCCAAGACGCACTGCAATGGAATGCGCAGCATTGCGGTACCGTGCATTCAGGTGAAGGCAATCCAACTGTGGGTAATAGGTGTGTTTGGGGTGCCATTCAAATAAATGGCAACGCAACTCACCTCCCAAACTAGAACTTGTGGTAGGTCCACCCAGTCTCCCTGCTTTACAAGAACTGGAGTGGATCCTCAGCATGGGGTCCTGTTTGGGCTGCTGTGATGGAGCTCCATCCATATGTGCATTGCTTGTACAGCTCCCTTATGCGCCCTGTAGAAGTGTCGGGAGCCAGAATGTGATGTCACTCCGGTCCAGGCACCTCTATAGGACACCTGAGGGAGCTGTAAGCAATGTACGTATGGATGAAGCTCCCTCGTGGCCATAGCCCCATCCCATCCCACTTGAAGCTGACACTCCAGCATATTTTGAATGGCTGCTTGGCACGAGAACTGACGGTACTGCGCTAGGGGGAGGCTGGGGAGCCTCTCGCCTAGAAAAGTGGAAGGCATGTGGCGACCCACTGAACATGGGGTTGCGACCCACTTTTGGGTCACGACCCACCAGTTGAGAACCAAGGCTCTAGAGGAATCCTAGGGTTCCACAGGATCCTGGTTGAGAATGGCTGATCTAGTGTAATCTAGCATTATGAAAATCAAACTGAACATGTCCCAATTTGGGATTTTGTGAACGAAAAAGATAAAAAACAAACAATGCATTTATTTATTTATTTAAACTGTATGTAAACTCAAAATCTATCTTTCAGTATGTTTTGCATTATGACTCTCTGTATACAAATTTCCTACCATGGAAGCAAACTATAGCAATATAAAAAAAACTTACAGATGAATCCTGGGAGGAATGAACATCCTGTAGGCCAGCCAACCAAGGCGGCCGAAGACTTTTGAAGATGGAAGAGCCAGCAAAAGGGAGATAATGGATGTTGCAACACTGGAGTTGGACACTTTATAAGGAAAATGTACCATAAGGTACAGATATTCTGTGTGGCAAAAGGTCCTGTGAGGCTAAAAGGCTTACTTCCACTTTAGACAAATCATTTTGTGTGCTCCTGTTACAAAGCTTCTTGCCAGGAAATCATTTGAGTAACATTATTTCTGGTTTCAGGCTGACAGTGCTAAGCCACCAACTTGCAATTAGCAGCATTATTGTCAGGAATCCCCTTGTGCCGTGTGCACTCCTTCAGTTGGCCATTAGGCTGCTTATCAGGTCTGCCAGGGGCATGACATTGTGCCCTCTCAGCTAAATTATACACCCATATGTCTGAACTTGGAAGCGTTATCAGCTGTGGGCCCACAAGTGCTGTGTCATTTCCAGTCTGCTATAATATGCATTAATACTAAATCCATCCAGTTATTTACATATTCTTAACAAAGAGGCCAAATAAGCTTTTAAAAAAGGCCCCACTGACCTCTGCAGCTGCAGGCATGGTGGAGTAACTATAGACCCTGTGAACTCTACACTTTTAAAAGTGTATCCCCTTAGGCAAGAGTAGATGGCCTATACTCACCCTACCGACAGCTCGTTTCTCCTACCACTCCCCCATCTAGTGCTGTAGCCCCAGAAATCCTCTTCTGAATTTGTCACTTTCAGGCGTTTAGGGTGCCAGTTTTTCCACCACACACCGTATCATTTCTCCGTCCCCTTGTCACTTTAAGACCCAGCAATTACATAGGTGATCAGAGTGGATACAGGGCATTCCGGGAAGTGTCAAATGCAGAATAGGGTTTCCAAGGCTGCAACAATGAAACGGAGGAGAGGTAAGAGAGATTGGCCATTGGAAAGATGAGTATACGGTGTCTTCCCTTTCAGAGGGTGGAGCACTTTAAAGGAGAACTATGGGGTTAGGGCTTTTCCCCATGGTTCTCCTTAGGGTAACGGGAGGACACAAACTAGTGTTCTCCCGTGACCCAAAGCTCAGTATACCGCGAGTTACAGCTTGTGGTATACTGAGACGCCGCAGTATACCGCGAGCTACAGCTCGCGGTATACTGAGACGTTGTAGCTGAAGCGGATCCCGACAATTATGTCTGGATCCGCCCAGGTGCGTGAGTGACAGCTGGCTCTGCCTATCTAGAGCATTCTTTTCTGCTTGCGTGCGCCCCCTAGCGGGCACGCACGGGCAGAAAAGACCCGACCAATGCAAACACCCGTTACCGGGTGTTTCACATATAGACGATCGGTGGCTCCATAGCCCGCCGATCGTCTATATGTGCTCGTTTTTTCGGACAAACCCTCCCCTTGCTCCTTGCTGATCTCCCTCCGGGCTGTGAATGCAGAAGTGATGTGTGTTACATCACTTCCGCATTCACCTGTCAGTCATCTGGCTACTATAGCCAGAGAAAAGAAGCTGATGAAGCAGATCTCTGCTTCATCAGCTTCTTTTGGGGTCCACAGGTGACATTAGGGGTCCTAGAGACCCCTAATGTCTCCATAAAGAGGACCTGTCAGTGTGCCTTTGCTATTATATAGGGGGATTGTTATCCCCTAGCGGATGTCAACTGGTTAAGAACTTGTTCACACTATGTCTGTTGAGCTGCATTGGTGTGCACACTACTGAACATGGATGCACTGCTGAACATGGATCCACCGCTAAACATGGATGCACTGCTAAACACGGATGCACTACTGAACATGGATGCACTACTGAACATGGATGCACTACTGCATGGTGTGAAACAGGGCACATAGTAAACAAATTAGATTCATCATCTATTACATAGCTGTTGGTAGATATAAAGAAGGTTATGAAGTCAGATTGTATAGTATATGGCAGGGCTCAAAATTTCAAGTCCTGAGCTACTAGCCAGGCCTTAAGAGTTACTCGCCACCAGTTGAGGTAAGCTTTATAAAAGTAAATTGGTGCTTAGTAGAGATAAGCTAAGGAACCCAGAAAGAGCACCTCCAAAACATGGAAGAAACTCCTTCTGTCCCACCCAATCAGCTGCGGGCGGAGAATTTCCCGCCTGCAGCTTGACATAAGCACAGGGGTGGGATGCAGTGATGTATTTGACCTTATGTGGCTACATGCCTATATTTGGTAAATGGCATTTATAATATGCATATGTGGCCAAATAAATTGCATCACGTCAGCATAAGCATCCCACACTTTTGTTTACCTGTAGCTGTGGGGCAGGGAATGCCTGCCCGCAGCTGATAGGGTAGCTGATTGTTCAAAGGAGCTTGGGTTTGAACCTGGTTCGGTCCTGAGCTCAACCCTGGTGCTTAGTACTAACATATTGATACATGATACAGATGTGGCTGCATTTGTGACAATGTGATCAGATATTAGGCAATCAAGAACACAAATGCTACATGGTGCATGATCACTCAGGAGTGCCAGAAAGATTTTTCCTACAGTAAACTCTGTGATCCTGTCACATGGGCAGGAGAAGCACAGATTCAGTTAGGTGTGGCAGGACCATGTTCATGCTTGTGGCTCCTTACTCAACTTACTTCTGTGCTGTATTTTGAATCAGATGTAGCAATCGCAATGAGGCCACTTGTCTGACAATGCTCTAATCATTGCAGAAAAGGATCAGCATACCAAATGATAATCACCGCAAGTACATTCAGCTATTTTTACACCCTCGGTGCATTTCATTTAGAGGCTTATATTAAAAAGACATATTAAAGCTGAACGCCAGGTTTTTGTATTTTTTTTACAAATGATATATACATTTTTTATCAATTTCTCCCACCTATGCACTCCTTGCAACCTCTCCAACAACCCTTTCCCGCTCTCAGACCACAACCTGGTCAGTTTCACAATCACCCTGTCCCCAACACGGACTCCCCCCTTCACGGCACACTGTCACCCTTAGAAACCTCCGCCACCTCGACCCTTCTCTTCTCCACTCTGCTACTGACTCCCTCTGACAAAATCTCACCCCTGTCCTGCCCTGACCTGGCTACTTCTGTTTTTAACAGCTCACTCTCATCCTCTCTAGACATTTTGTCCCCCTTCACCACACGCAGACTTAGATCACGTTGTCACGACTGCTGTAGTGGCAAGTGGGGATCACAACTGCGGAGTGTAGCACAAGCTTGGTGGTTGGAGACGGCTTCTCAGGTTCGAGTCCCAGGCGTCACTCCCAATCTTAAACGGGGAGTTTGGGACTCTAGCATCACAGCCGTATGTAACCAGGAAGCAAGTCAAAATGCAGAGCTATTGCATCATAGCCTAATACATCACTAACTGAATGGATGATACGTTTTGCAGTAATACAGGTAGTAATTGGATAATAAACCACTGATATGCCAGGGAGTTCCCCTTTAGGTACAGTTCAGGTATTCAATACAGTATATATCCACTCCAGCGTTATAATACCAAAAGGTCTGGTTTCAGGCTTCCCCAGAGGGATACTTGCGTTTAGGTGCTTCTGGACCATAAACAAGCAACAGGTCCTCAGGTTGGTCGAGGGGGAGTCCTTCCCAGGCAGGGCTGATAGAGGCAGAGGTTCCAGTGGTTGGGTTCAGGGTCAAGGAGGCAGCAGGCGTTCTGACTCCAATAGTTGAACGCCATGCTTCCTCAGCTGGGGCTTTAAATAGCCCAGGGATGAGGGAGGAGTCAATTGCCGTAACAAACGGCTTCCGCGTTCCACCATGGAACGCAGGCCGCTCGCACCGCAATCCGGAAGTCGACGAGCGGCTTCCGCGTTCCACCGTGGAACGCAAATCGGCCGTCCCTGCATATGGGGAGACCCGAGCGGTCTGAACGCTCGGGACTCGTTACACACGTCCGCTACAACCATGGCAAACTGAAGTTACCAGACATCAAAAAAGACAAAGCCGCACTCTTGAGCGACTGTGGCGGAAAACTAGGCTTCTGCAAGACTTTACCCTGTACAAAGCTGCCCTCCTAAAATATAACTCCTCCCTCTGTGCTGCCAAACAAACTTATTTTGTCACTCTCATTAACACACTCTCATCCAGACCTCGTCAACTCTTTTCTACCTTCAAGTCTCTACTATGTCCTCCACCACCACCATCACCACCCACTAACTCACTCACTGCCCAGGACATTGCCATTCATTTCAAAAACAAAATAGATACAATTCGAGATCAGATCGCCACTGTCCAATCAACTGCACCTTTTATTACAGTACTTGATCCTCCATCACACTTGTTACTTTCCTTTTTTGACCCTGTCACCACAGAGGAGGTTACTAAGTTTCTCTCTGACACCCACCTCACCACTTGCTGCCTAGACCCTGTTTCCTAAAAACTACTTCGGTCACCCTCTTGCTCTATCCTAGACTCTCTTACTCACATTTTCAATCTTTCACTCTCTACTGGAATCTTTCCTACCCCTCTCAAACATGCACTAGTCACCCCAATACCCAAAAAAACTTCACTGGACCCTGCCAACCTCAATAATTTCAGACCTATCTCCTTACTCCCATTCACCTCTAAACTACTAGAACGCCTTATCTACAACCGCCTGAGTTGCCACCTTGTTAATAACAACCTTTTGGACCCCTTTCAGTCTGGCTTTCGCCCCATACACTCCACTGAAACCGCCCTCCTAAAACTCACTAATGACCTAATAACAATTTATACTGCTTTTGACACTGTTGACCACCCGCTGCTCCTCAAAAAATTCCACTCGCTTGGCCTACAAGACTCTGCTCTCTGATGGTTCTCCTCCTACCTAGCTATGCGCTACTTTAGTGTCACCTACAAATCTACCTCCTCCCCTCCTCTTCCTCTTTCTGTAGGGGTCCCCCAAGGCTCTGTCCTTGGACCCCTTCTCTTCTCTATCTACACCTCCTCTCTTGGTCACTTAATAACCTCACATGGCTTCCAATACCATCTCTATGCCGATGGCACTCAAATTTATCTTTCCACTCCACAACTTACCCCCTCAGTGTCCTTGCGTGTCACTAATCTACTAGCTGACATATCCGTCTGGATGTCACAACATTTCTTAAAACTCAACCTTTCAAAAACGGAACTCATGATATTTCCTTCTGCCCGTGCACCTTCCCCCAACATTTCAGTTGAGATTGATAACACAACTATCCACCCCTCCCCTCATGCCAAGGTCCTAGGTGTCATCCTTGACTCGGACCTCACCTTTCTTCCCCAGATCCAATCACTATCCAAATCCTGCCGCCTTCACCTTCGTAACATCTCCAAAATACGCCCCTTCCTCACCAAAGAAACCGCAAAATTACTCATCCACTCGCTTGTTATTTCTCGTCTTGACTATTGCAACTCCCTCTTCATTGGCCTACCACTACACAGGCTATCCCCCCTTCAGTCTATCATGAATGCAGCTGCTAGACTCATCCACCTAACCAACCGCTCAGTGTCTGCAACCCCCCTCTGTCAATCCCTGCACTGGCTTCCACTCGCCCAAAGGATAAAATTCAAAATATTAACAGTCACTTACAAAGCCATCCACAACTCTGCCCCCGGATATATCTCAGACCTTGTCTCAAAGTATCACCCTAACCGTCCCCTCCGCTCATCCATTGACCTCCTGCTTTCCAGCTCCCTTGTCCACTCCTCCCATACTCGCCTCCAGGACTTCTCTAGAGTCTCTCCCATCCTCTGGAACTCTTTACCCCAACCTGTCTGTCTATCTCCCACCTTGACTGCCTTTAGGCGTTCCCTAAAGACTCTTCTCTTCAGGGAAGCCTATCCCACCTCATCCTAACCACCGAACCATCATGTTCTCAAATAATTCATTCCCACACAGCTACCTCCTCATGTATCATTTCCCCCTCCTCTCTTAGTTTGTAAGCCCTCAGGGGCAGGGCCCTCCTTACCATCTTGTCTTGATTTGTATTGTGATTGTAATGTCTTCCTTATATTGTAAAGCGCTGCGCAAACTGTTGGCGCTATATAAATACTATGTAATAATAATAATAGTATATTCAACACTTCCCTTGCGATGTCCCCTGTAGTAATTCCTTTCCATTGCTAGATGTCCTTCCATGCCCCCCCATGTAGTTTATGCTTTATATTTTCATATACTTACTTTTTTCAGATGTCTCCAGGTCAGTCACTTTACACACAGAGTCCTCTTCACTGGGAGACTCTTTGTGATGCAGAAATGGGCATCAGCACCATCTCTACATCATTATAAGTGCAGGGCACCATGGTGAAGACCTTTGGGAGGGTGGGAGGGGGGGGGAGCATCCATGCATTTACCAACATTTACAATGTTTATTAACCCTTGCAGTGGGGCTACTCCTGCACTGCAAGGGTTAACTACTCGTTTTAGTCTAGGGAGGAAAATAAGAAAGTTATACTCACTCGATCCTCAGAGATGGCTTGCTCTTAGACCAGCCCTTTCAGTTTCACTCACCCTCCTCTGCAGCGGTCTAAGGTCCCTGAGTCATCACATCCTATGCACTGTGTATAGGACATGAGGACAGTGAGGGACATACCATCGCTGCAGCGTTGTAGGAGACAGGCTGGGGGGAGGATCAATATAACTTTGCAATTTTCCTCCAAAATGGGCAGTAAACTCTGGCAGCACAGGGGTAGCCCCACTGCAAGGGTTGATAAACACTTTGCCCAGAATTCTTCTTTAAATGACACTCCATGTCATGCAACTGGAGTACTTCTTTAACGCCGAAGACTGAGGATTCTATAAGGGCATATAGTAATGGAATGACACCTCATGTCATGCAACTCCCAAGCCTGTGGATTTGGTAAATGCATGGATGCCCCCCTCTCTCCCCCCACCCTCCCATAGGTCTTCACTATGGTGCCCTGCACTTATAATGATGTAGAGAAGGTGCTGATGCCCATTTCTGCATCACAAAGAGTCTCCCAGTGAAGAGGACTCTGTGTGTACAGTGACTGACCTGCAGACATCTGAAAAAGGTAAGTATATGAAAATATAAAGCATAAACTACATGGGGGGGCTAGGTTGCAAAATAATGCTAACTATATATAAAAAAATGACGAGGAATTTACTAAGACTGGAGCAGACAGAATCTGGAGCAGACCTGCATGGCTGGCTACCAATCAGCTTCTATCTTAAATTTTTAGCTCTTAACTGAACAAACTAAAGAGGGAAGCTGATTGGTAATTATGCACAGCTGCTCTGGATTCTATCTCCTCCAGTAAATTCCCCCCTTAGTGGTTATCCTATCATTCACTACAGAGCACATATTAGGGTGCAGTGCTATAATTAGCTCAGAAAAATGTTTCTATTACTGGCAAATTGTCTTTCTAGAACAGTGGTTCTCAACCTTTCTAGGGCCGGGACCCCTTGGTAACATTTGCCAAGTTGTGGTGACCCCCAATGGTAAAATTTAGGGAGGACGCGGCTGCTGCAGCGACACCTGGCGGCGTGGCGGGAGAGCTGACACTGCTGCGCTAGGAGAGGGCTGAGGAGGACTCTCACCTTATTATTGTTTATTTTTATAATTTTCTTATTTTTTAATAATTTGTTTCTTATTTCTTTTTAATCGCTTTTTTATTTTTTAAATACTTTTATTTTTATTTCTTTAATAATTTTTGTATCTATTTTTTTTTCCACTTAACTTCATAGCTATCACACAGAGGTAACAAGCCCCTCTGTAATAGCAATTGGAGGTGACAGGTTCTCTTTATTGACCCTGTCACCTCCAATACAGGAGTCCTAGCACAGCACTGTGCTGGAACTTCTGTGACAGGTGAGAGGGGAAGACTGCTATCCCATCTCACTGTGCACATGGAGCGGCAGGTTTACTTTTAACCCTGTCGAAAAAAAAAAAAAACTTTCTCCTGGAAAGGTTTAGTCTGCTCGATGAGAAAGTCTTTTTTCTTTTCTGACTGAAAAAAAAAGAGCAGAGAAAGCGCTCCTCTCCTGGGTGGCCGGAAGCCGCTAGGCGACCCCTGGCAAATCGTCATTCGACCCCCAAAGGGGTCCCGACCCTCAGGTTGAGAACCACTGTTCTAGAAGGTATGGGAGGAGTATTCTTAGGACAGCAGTCACAATTTTTGCTGTTGGAATCATCACTTTAAAGTAACAAGGGTGCCCCTGTGTGGTGATTCTGAATATGAGCATTGGATAGAATTGAGCTGTCTCTAGACTCTCCACAAGGGGGAGACATTTTACAGTACTAGTCAAAGGAAAATATAAAATGTTATTAGTTCTATAAGAAAGAGTGTTTTCCTTATCACAGGTACTCAAAAAAAAACCGATTACAATTACTAAGCATTTAATTCAGGCAGTTTGTTTATTTGAATGGGCTGCTGAATGCACCAAAAAGGTGCATGTGGTATTTGTTGTGTCAAAGCACACAACAATAACGAACGGTGGGGCTTAACTGTGTGTTGTAGTGCAATGCAACATAATTTAAAAGGTGCGTTTTGGTGACATTAAATGGGAATTGCAGTAATTAACACTTGTAGTAGGGCTACCCCCGCACTGCAAGGGTTAACTGCTCGTTTTGGTCTCGGGGCCAGAATACAGAAGATATACTTACCTGATCCTTGATCCCTGTGGGCTGTTATACTGGTCCCTGCAGCCTCTTCTTTTCTGGGCTCCGGTGGTCTAAGGACTGCTGACAACATCACATCTTATACAGGTCTATTCACCCTCATTAGATGTGGGGACGCCAAGGGACATATCACAGCTGGAGTAAAGGGGAAGAGATGTGAGTGGTTACCGCTACGGAATGGAGGATCGGGCGAGGGTATCTTCTGCATCTCGGCCCCTAGACCAAAACGAGCAGTTAACCCTTAAAGTGCACGGATAGCCCCAATGCAAGGGTTAGTTTTAATAGCTGGAGTTTCTCCTTAAAGTGGTACTGAACTCACAGCGTTTTTTACATTCATTCACTGCTAGCAGGCAGTGTTGCATGTCCTTATATTTGCAAATGTCACAGTGTGGCCAAACACTTACAAACCCCCATTTCCTCCTCCGCTCGGTCCTGGCAGCAGAGCACAGTTTCACCAAACTTCTGGGTAGTGGAGGGTGTGTACCGAGGACACACTGAAGCATTGGTCAGTGTCACCAGCACTGCAGAGACAACTTGAAATGGGTGTAAGGAAGAAGACGGTGCGTACACCAAGAGGCATCATATAAGGTACATTTTTACACCAGCATTAGGGGGGAAAAAAACCTAGGCTTTAGTGTCACTTTTAAAATGAATGGCCCACCAACACACAAAATGAGCACAACAGTGTGAACCCAGCCTACAAGTGATCTATAGACACATAGCGAAAAGCACATGAGTACATATATGTATGGGTTGTTTTACCTGCCAAAGGACTATTATTCACAGGTCTCCTTCCCACCCCCAGCCTGTGAATGAAAAATGAAAGAAGAGAAGCAGCACACTGATGAGCTCATCTTTCCATCACTGTGCTCTCTATATATATCAGCATGCTTCTTGCACTGAAACACATCTGTCCCCCTATCTAAGCTTTGCTGTACAGAGATGCAAGAGGATGATAAAAGGCAAATCCAGATACATACAGTGGGGGGAAATTATCAAAACTGGGGCAAACAGAACCTGGAGCAGTTGCCAAAGGCAATCAATCAGCATCTCTCTTCAGTTTGCTCAGGTAAGATTTGAAAATGAGACAGAGAAGCTGATTGGTTGCAGTGAAAATCTGCTCCAGATTTTGTCTGCTCCAGTTTTGATAAATTCCCCCCAGGATATATTGCAATATGCTGCATTCTGGTGTAAATTGGCCCTATTTGGCTGTGCCAGTGTGACTACCACATTAAGGGGCACTGACCCCCATTGGAGGTGGCATGGCTGCTGTAATATCCCCGCTTGGTTGGGTGATTCTGGGGAATCACAGTGGCGCTATATTTACAGCACTGGCAATACATCACACAGCTCTCCACCTGCCCCCACAGCTCTCCACCGGCCCTCACTGCTTAACCACCGACCTGCACAGCTCTCCACTAGCCCTGCACATTTGCCCCTGCTGCCCTGGTGAGATTCTTCGCATCTGCCCCTGTGAGACCCTCCGCATCTGCCCCTGGTGAGATCCTCTGCATCTGCCCCTGGTGAGATCCTCTGCATCTGGCCCTGGTGAGATCCTCTGCCCAAGATATCAGGCCAGCTCTCCGGAGCAGCACAGAGTATGTACCAAATTCAAATACTATTCTGCATCTCTGTATAATGTATTGCTGGGATTTGTAGTCCCTCTACAGCCGATGCTATTCTGCATTAAAGTGTAAGTTACTCTGTACAAAGACTGATGTGATTGGCTCAGTGTTCTCTGTACAGCACTACGGTATATGTCACAGCTATATGAATGTAAAGATAATAGTGTGTGACAAAGGTGGGGCATTAGAGTGTAAGCTCTGTTGGTGCAGAGACCCTCAGGGAGGTTGGGGGGCCAGTGAGATCACATGCACGTGGGCCGACGGACAGGCTTGGGAGCGGGGGGAGGGCGGGGTGTATAATAGGATGGGGAAGCAGGTTAGGTCCACCACTGAATATAACAAACATGTTCTCCTGACATTGAAAGGATTGAACACCCAAAAACTGAAACTGGTCTCAACCTGCCAACCTGCCCATATGTTCCCTGGATTATCAGTAAACATTTAACAGGCTCTCAGAAGCCCCAGTACGCCAAACACTTAGCAGGTGTACGTACTGTGCATAAACGACGCCACCTACTATGGGAAAAGAAAACAAAAGACATACTGTGGATCTCAATGCCTCTGAACCCACTGCCAACAGAATGTCCATTGTTTCACTGGCAGACCGGGATTTTGGTTACTGAGCTGCTTGTTCAGTTCAGAACAATTCACGCTGCCTAAAGAATTGACGTCAATGCAGGCTAGCAACTGAGTTATGAACAGTTATGTCTGAACTTCTATTTACAGTTAGCAATCAATACTGTATACTGTGTGTGAGCTACCAGTTGTGCTAAAAAGAATGAAAGCTACCTGGTTGCATTCATCTCTGAGCAAAAAAAGGCTATAGTCCAGAAAAATACCACCCCACAGATAAACTTTTATTTTGATCTTAGAAATAAATATTAGATCAAAAAGGAAAGGGAGTAAGATAAGGACGTACAGCTGGAACATCTGAGAGAGCCAAAGAGACAGATGGTGTGAGTAACAAGTGTCCAAGTACAGCTACACGGTGCAGACACAGGCCCCTTTGATACCATCAGATTTTTCAGTTAACGTTCTGTTCTGCACAAAATAAACAATATTACTAAATATTGAGCTTCAGCTGACCAACAGCTACATAGGAACGTCATATATAGGGTGTCATGGAACAGTGGTGTGCCTTCTGGCTTTGTCAGCGGTGCCTTCAAATTTTCCCACAGTGTCATAGCAAGCCAGCCACCAGCACCATGGAAATGCATTGGGGGTTACATCCAGGATCTCCCCACGCATTCAGAAGAGGGCAGGAGTCCACTGTCCAAACCAACCACACACCCCTGCCATGGTGCTTTAGCCGCACTGGGGGGAAGATTTAAAGATAGGACTCTGATTTGAAGGGAAGCTCCTTACATGAAGGGGGCTTCTGATGTGAAAGGAGGGCTCCTGATGTGTAGAGGGGCACTCTGTCATGAAAGAGGGAGACTCTAATGGGAAGGGGGACTTTAATGGGAAAGAGGGCTTCTGATTAAGAAGGACTGTGGAGAGTTGTTTGTTTTTTGCATGAGGTCCCTCCTTAAAATCCATACCAGACCCCTATCTAGGATAACGATTTGTTATAGATGTTGGGGGGAACCACACTTCGGTTTTTCCATTTAGATATTTTACATTTTAGACTGGGGTGCATTGAGGTTTTGCATGCTTTTAAAGGTTGCCGCAACCTAAGAAAAGGTAGAGGAAAGCTGTCCTAAGCACTCTTACGTGGCAATAAGGTCCCAGGATAATGTATTCTTAGAACTGGTTCTTTACTCAGTATGTATAAAATATTGGCTCCAGTCACCTTAGTTATTTTTTTAAAATATTATTATCAGGTATATTGCAAAGTGCAATATGGAAGAGAGGGTGAGGTACGCATCAAGATATCCCAAAATATGGATGGTGCAACTTTCTTGTTGACCTGGTTTGTTTTGTTGTGTACTGAAATTTTTATATAGATAAAACACCTTTCAAAACACAAACATCCGACCAGGGACGTGCGGTCTGGGGAGGCAGGTGAGGCAGAGCTTCACCTAGTATTATGGAGGAAAAAGCTGACAGCTTCAAGTTTGAAGCTGACAGCTTTTTCTCCATTCAGACCGACTTGTAACAGGTTACACAGCAGGTAAAGCCTCCCCGCTGTGTAACCTGTTATGGATGGAGCAATGCCTGTTAATTACAGGCAGTGCTGCAACCGGCTTTTGACAGGTAGTTGGGTTACACAGCAGTGGACTACCCCACTGCTTGTGTAACCTAACTAGCGAGGCAAGAGCTGCAACAGCCTCTACTCTGTGTTAGAGGCGTGAGCTCTGTGGATGGTTTGGACCAATGGCAAAGCGCCATTGGTCCCAGCTGTCCAATCAAAAAAAGAAAAAAAAACACTGATGCCATCGATCTCGATGCCTCAGCAGTGACCAGCAAGTCAGGGACAGGGAGGCTCCTCCCTTTCTCCTCCTTTCCTCCTTCACACTAGCTTGGAGACCGAGTTGGGGGACGGCGCTTCTTCAGGCTGGGGGCGGGATTCCATCGGGATATAGGTGGGGCTTCAGCGGGCTGGGGGTGTGGCTGGAGAATGCCTCATCCGGAACCAAAGGTACCTCACATCACTACATCCGACTAGTCTCTAACATGTTTTGAAAAAGTCTCCCTCTGTACATGAGATTGTACACCTTATAAACAAAACAATAACCCCTACACACTACATTAACATTTTCAAACCTGGAATAAAAAACACACCACACCAGAATATGGGTAAAACAAGGCCACGGCCCCTTTATTGTGATTTACACAACAATAATCCTTATTAACCAACAAAAAGACTTTCAGTCATAAACCACCAGAAATAAACCGTCCAAAAATGCTCAGTCATAAGACTCGAGCAAAGACACCATGAAAATACCATCCTACCACACCACTTCTTATTGGGCGACATTACCCCAAAAAGGGTGACCACGTGGGGAAGCAAGTCCAGATGAATACAAGGATGGAGATGACCTGACGGCTCCAGCTGAACTGTGTGGTACTGTAAAATTGCCTAGAGACCAGGATCAGTTTTTATAAACTCAAGAATACCAAAATTGTACAGACATTTTCCCTGCAAATTGAGGAGGACCAATCTTGATGCCAGCTACAGTGACAGCCCCCTCCACTGGTAATTAGACCAGCGATACATTTAATTCTACCTGGCTACAGACCTATTCCAACCTGAAAAGAGAAAAAAGAGACAACAAGACAGGCAGATTGTACTCTCGATCATCGCAAGCCCGCCCCCCTGTGCGCACACCAGCCCGTTCGGCATTTGTCTCCCGAGCACCGTTCAAACCAGCCGAAAATCATACGATTTTCGGCTGGTTTTCTAGCGTGCTCCTTAGACAAAAGACGTGCGACCGTACAGTGGAAACGGTCGCACGTCTTCGTTCATACTGCTCGATTCTCGTACGATCGCGGGATTTCCCACAATTCTCGTACGAGAATCGAGCAGTGTATGGGCACCTTTAGAGTTCTGGGTGGAGTGAAATCTCCAGTCCTGAGGTCAGGTGATGCTGATGATCAAGTGGCTGAGAGCAGCCTCATTAAGAGCCCAGACCAGAGCTCAAGGGAGGTGTTGGTGTGATCTGTAGGCACATGAGAGCCAAGCCAGTCATGATGTGTGCGGGAGGCACACAAGAAACAGCCTGGGAGGCTGGAAGGTTTGAAGAGGCTGAGTGAGCCAGGCACACAAGGTGTGTGTTGGAATTTAAACACTGCTGAAAGCAGAGGAGGAGAGCTTGGCCTCCTGGGACACTGCTGACAGCTGACTCCTCCCCTGCACCCCCAGCTTGGTCTACTGTGACAGCTGACAGCTGTCTCCTCCCTGCACCACCCGGCCTCCTGAAAGTTTCTCTCCTCCCTGCTGGGCACTTCTCTGTGTCAGAGGAGACACAGCAGTACCCAGCGGGGAGAGGAACTAGAGATGTGAAATTTCAGTGCATCCCTAATAAAATATATATAAAACATTTTTTTTTAAAAAGAATACCAAAATTGTACAGACATTTTCCCTGCAAATTGAGGAGGACCAATCTTGATGCCAGCTACAGTGACAGCCCCCTCCACTGGTAATTAGACCAGCGATACATTTAATTCTACCTGGCTACAGACCTATTCCAACCTGAAAAGAGAAAAAAGAGACAACAAGACAGGCAGATTGTACTCTCGATCATCGCAAGCCCGCCCCCCTGTGCGCACACCAGCCCGTTCGGCATTTGTCTCCCGAGCACCGTTCAAACCAGCCGAAAATCATACGATTTTCGGCTGGTTTTCTAGCGTGCTCCTTAGACAAAAGACGTGCGACCGTACAGTGGAAACGGTCGCACGTCTTCGTTCATACTGCTCGATTCTCGTACGATCGCGGGATTTCCCACAATTCTCGTACGAGAATCGAGCAGTGTATGGGCACCTTTAGAGTTCTGGGTGGAGTGAAATCTCCAGTCCTGAGGTCAGGTGATGCTGATGATCAAGTGGCTGAGAGCAGCCTCATTAAGAGCCCAGACCAGAGCTCAAGGGAGGTGTTGGTGTGATCTGTAGGCACATGAGAGCCAAGCCAGTCATGATGTGTGCGGGAGGCACACAAGAAACAGCCTGGGAGGCTGGAAGGTTTGAAGAGGCTGAGTGAGCCAGGCACACAAGGTGTGTGTTGGAATTTAAACACTGCTGAAAGCAGAGGAGGAGAGCTTGGCCTCCTGGGACACTGCTGACAGCTGACTCCTCCCCTGCACCCCCAGCTTGGTCTACTGTGACAGCTGACAGCTGTCTCCTCCCTGCACCACCCGGCCTCCTGAAAGTTTCTCTCCTCCCTGCTGGGCACTTCTCTGTGTCAGAGGAGACACAGCAGTACCCAGCGGGGAGAGGAACTAGAGATGTGAAATTTCAGTGCATCCCTAATAAAATATATATATATATATA
>NW_017307150.1:628214-634541 GCF_000935625.1 Nanorana parkeri
TATATAATTTTATTTTTATTTTTACTTGTTGGCTTGGAAGGTGGAAGGGCTTAGAATTTACTCTTATACTTGCTGGTGCTTGAATTTGCTGGTGATCTAAATTTAAAGCTGAACTTTGGGCACAAAAAAATGTATTCGAATACAGTATATTCCTCAATAGCCTCAAAGGAAGTAACTCCACTTGTAAGCACCAAATGCCTTTGCAAACCCAGATATTATCTTGTGAAACTAGTATTTAATGCCATCTGTGTGCTGCACATAGCTTGTGCAGAGAGCACAGCTGTTAGAGGGACCCAGCAAACCCTCACACTACATGCTGAATACAGAAAGCTGCAGGAGAGGGCAGAGACAAGACCACTCATCTTGCACAAGGAGAGAGAGCAGCAGTGAGTGGTCTTTATTACAAGAAGCTCCTGCACAGAGGCAAAGTTCAACACCGAATTAATACACAGATCTGGAAGGAATACACAAAGCACACCAAGATTCAAGTAAGAACTTGACACATGCCCCTTATATTTAGACAATTTTTGCTTATCCCAGAGCACTGCTACTCCTCTCTAGCAACTTCTATCCTCAGAGCTGATCCCTAATTTGTGTACTGACTATGCTGGCGACTGTCCTGCTACTGATTAATTACACCATTGTCCCAATTGACACTGGCAGGTACCTAAAGGTCCCCACACACCTTACGATAATCGTACGATAATCGCGGGAAATAAGGTTGCACGACTTTTAACTTACGGACATGTTCGAAAACCTGCCGAGCATCTTACCATGTTCGGCGGGTTTGTGGCATGTTCGTACGATAAAAGCCGTACGGGCCGGTGTGCGCAAGCGCACACTGCCCGTTCGGCATTGCGGTCATCGGAAGCCCGCCCCTCAGTGGCTTGCGATCATCGCAAGTACGATCTGCCTATGCAAGATAGGCAGATCGTACGTTTTTTTAAGTACCTTACAACCATCGCAAGACAAAAGTCTTGCGATGGTTGTAAGGTGTGTGCCCAGCCTTACAGAGAGGTTGGATGTGGGCCCCATTGAAATTTTGCTATGGGCCCCCATGAATTGTAGTTAAGCCCCTGACCTTGAAACATATTTACTTTAATGTGCAGCTCTTGTGGTGGTATTTCTAGGTGTCTCTGCTCACTAATTCTGTGAATTGTCCCTAAAAATAACATGAGATGTATTCAAAGTGCACAGAATGTTACAGTAGTCCCAAGCATGTGTCTAATTCCACTGAAACAAGTAGAATATGTTTCATAAACTAGGCAGTTTTTTCTTCTGTGTAGCCACCATGTGGCAAATGTACAGTAATGCATTGTACAATGGCTGCACATAATAATGCGATGTGTTTATATACCTAAGAACATTTGCCTAAGAACAAATTAGGAATTTAAAGTGAAAATGTTATTGTATTTATCAACATTCACTTTGTGTAAGAAACAGCCCTTACTCTATGGCTGCGTTCACAATTCTCCACTCCTGTGCATTTTGTTAACACACGCGTGTGTGGCAGCCCAATAAAAATGGACCAAAAAAAAAACCATACAGCATTTTTGCAACACAATGGTCGTACATCACCATGCGTTATGGTGTGCTGCAATGCGTGTGCATCAGAGCTGTATTGCCTTAATGTGTTGGGGTGCCATTCAAAGTGATTGAATTGCTCAAATTGCTTATAATGTGCGTTAACAGCGAGAAAGCATGTTTCAACCCTGAATCAAAGTAAACTTTCTGCCACAAGCAGTGTTGTATTTTTAAAAACACAGCTGACAGCTGCAGTCACTTACATCAGTGGTCCCCAACCCCCGGGCTCAAATGGTACCGGGCCGCTCAAGGAATGTGTGCGACTTTCCATGGACGAGAGGTTTAAGGCAGTGACACACTGCAGGCGAAGCAGCGTGGCGCACAGGCGAACGGCGACTATCGGTCCTTCGCCTGCAGTGTGTCTAGTGAGTTCCGATCCCCCGCTCTGCCCGGTGACAGCGTACGTAGCGCAGCGTCGTTAGATGTAAAAGTTCATCTCCAGCCAATCACAGCGCGCGATGCAATGAAGGCATCACAAAGCGGCAACACGCGACCAGCCAAACAGATCACTCAGTTCTGAGTGATCAGTATCTGCCTATGTCTGTATTTGCCTGTTTGCAAATGCGTTTTGTCAGTCCAGAGGAGAAGTGTCTGTGGTATGTTCATACAGCCTAGTGCTATCCTATACAGCACTCAGGCACTTTTAGCAAAAAATAAAGACATCTATCTACATTGAATTATAAAATGAAATATATTATATATTACATGATATGCTTAATTATTTATTTTATTAATATTAATTAATAATAATGTAAAAATGTATTATTAATTAATTATTCATTTGATTATTAATAAAATAAATACAGATACGTATTTAATGTAATAATTATATATATGTGTGTATCACTCGGCTGTAGATCCTCCAATCATCTCTGAATTGGTGCTGACACTGTCCTTCCTTCTGGAGGGGGGCTACTTTTGTTCCACATGGTCCCTGTGTGTTGTAATGTAGTCATCGCTCCATGCTCGCTCCCGGGATGAACTACAATCTCAATACAAATTAGTAAACTAAACCTGAGATTGTAGTCCATCCCGGGGGGGGGGGGACTTTAATCTCCTCTCAGTCCCCGAATGCAGGAAGTGATGTAGATTACATCACTTCCTGCATTCAGTGTCACTCTCCAGCTAGAGAAACTGATGAAGCCGATCTCTGCTTCATCAGCTTCTCTGGAGGTCCCTAGGTGACATTAGGGGTCTTGGAGACCCCTGATGTCTCCCTAAAGAGGACCTGTCATGTAAATTGGGCGTATTTCAGCATGTTGGAACGTGCTGAAAAATGCCCTATGCCCAAAGAAGTACAGGAGCTTCTTTGGGGCGTATTTCCGCGCGTATCCATTAGGATAAAGCTGGATAGTCCTCGTAAACGCACATTTGATGCGCGTTTTGTGGGCTGCAAATCGCGGTTAAAACATGCACCGCAAAACACGCGTCATACACGCATATTTCGAACGCCTAGGTGGGAACCCAGCCTAAAGGAGAACTATGAGGTGAGTGCTTTTCACTCACCTCATATTTCTAGCCGACCTGTGACAATGAGACTGTCACAGGTCGGCTCAGTAGATCGCGCAGTGAGCGAACACATACCGGTGTTTGCTCACTTCTCGATCCTGTCACGGCACAGTGCCGTGACAGGGGAGGGACTGGATTCCCCCTCCCCACCGACTGGCGGAACGGGCGAGGGAGGGGGCAGGTACAGCTGTCACTCACGCAGCTGGGCGGACCCAGACATAATTGTCGGGATCCGCTTCAGCTGCGGCGCCTCAGTATACCGCGAACTACAGCTCGCTGTATACTGAGCTTAGGGTGATGGGAGGAAGCTAATTTGTGTCCTGCCGTTACCCTAAGGAGAACTATGGGGAAAAGCCCTGACCCCATAGTTCTCCTTTAATCACTGATAACACTAAACTGATGAACAGTAAAAGCGTTTTAATCGTCACCTATGGGCGTTTTTTGCCGGCGCACGCAATTTAAGGCTTGACATGTTTGGTGTCTATTTACCCAACGTGACCCTGACTTTTATGTTTTACAAAAAATATGGGTAAGAATAAATGTTTTATAACATAACGTAGGGAAACTTTTTTGTTTTTTTTTACATTTATGGTACTTTTTTAATTATATAGTAAAAAAAATTACATGACTAGGGGTACCTAATCGGTTGCAGCAAGTTTTCTTTAGAAGATGTACATAAAAGGTGACCATTGTAAGCACAGCTGCTAATGTTATCATTTGTTCTAGCCCCTGTCAGTGCCAGGGACAGCTTGGTCTCAGAAAAAATATAAATAAAATACGGGTGCGGAAATTAACGATTAATCTGTCGATTAATCGTTAATTTCTTTGATCGATCAAAATTATTTTGATCGATCAAAGTTCTTTTGACCCGTACTCACCTCTCCGCTTCCGGGTCTTCCGTCAGAGATCCGGTGACGTCACGGACATCGACGTCACCGGACTCCTCACCCCCTCCCCGAGTGGCTCTGTCGGCTAACGAAGGGAAGGGGGGAGGAGTCGGGTGATGTAGTTGTCCGTGATGGGTAACGAAGGAAAGGAGGGAGGAGTCCGTTTGACGTCGATGTCCGTAACGTCACCGGACTCCTGCCCCTTCCCTTCGTTACCTGACAGGATCCCTTGGGCCGGTGAAGGCTCTAGAGTTTGCGAGATCTGTATGTGCGTTATAATTAATCGAAATTAGTTGATTAATCGATTTAAAAATTTTAATCATTACCAGCCCTAAAATAAAAACACTTGAAATAAAAATATGATTATTATTATTATTATTACATGTATGAACTATGAAGGCCCCTTTCACATGGCAAACTGATCAGGTCCGCCTGTCAGTTTTTCTTTTCTTTTTTTATTTAATTTCTGTTTTAACATGTTATATTGTAGATTCAAAACATATTCATACATATCCAAACAAAACTAAACAAAACAGACAAAAAAAAAACCAAAAACAAAATTCTCATAAGTGATATACAAATACTACTTAAAAAGGTATAAGGAAGACTGAATGATGAGCTAATTCAATATACTAAAAACCATTCCTTCTTATTCTATCATACAAAATTGAAAAGCCCGCTACAACAGAATGGAGATAGTGAAGTCTCCTCCTTCACTCCAATTACAGTTCTATATTTCCAGACCATAAACATTCCCTTTAGCTTTAAAAGCTTTTAATAGCTTTTAATTTTTGCCGACAAATCGACCATGAAAAACATTGACAACGTTTTCCATTGTTGATTTTAATCGACTAATTGTTGCAGTTCTATATTATTGCTGGGATTTGTAGTCCTCTATAGCTGGTGGTATTCTCCATTGCGCTGTATAATGATTATACTGCGCAATGCAGATTACCACTGACCAGTTATAGAGGAACTACAAATCCCAGCAATAATACATTATATAGCGCAATGGAGAATACCAGCAGCTATAGAGGAACAACAAATCCCAGCAATAATATATTAACCAGCCTGTATAATGTATTTTTGCTGGGATTTGTTGTTCCTCTATAACTGCTGGTGTTCAGCATTGTGCCGCTGTATTATACAATGCACAATACAATATACAATACAATATACAATGCACAATACAATACACTTTACACAATATATTATACAATGCACAATACAATACTGTATTGTATTGTGTATTGTATATTGTATTGTGCATTGTATATTGTATTGTGTATTGTCAATACACAATACAATATACTGTATATACAATGCACAATACAATACAAAATAATACAATACAATGCAGCATACCACGTGCACTTTGTCTTTGTAACATTACATACCGCTCCCACTTCAGCCAGCTCCCGATCCCGATTCCCGATACGAGTCCGACCGTGGGTCACCAAGAGAGGGTGAAATCGCCTCCTCCTCCTCACTCGGTTCCAACTTCAAAATTTGTCCACCGGGCGCTCCCGAGTCCCTCAACAGGTCGCCGTCGTCTCCAGGATGACGTCACTGCCGCCACACTGCCTGCTGGTCCGGTCCGTCCGTTGCTCCGCCTCCTGCAGCCCTCGCTCCAGTCCTTCACAGTCACTTACTGACGTAGCCAAGTAAGGACGAGACACTTAGTGAGACTGAGTGTCACTGAGTCTGAGACGTGAGACTGCACAGGTCAGCGCCGCATCCTTCAGATGCCGGCCGCCCGCAGCGGCAGCCCACACACAGAGTCTGGTCTCGATTGGGCGACTTTTACGCCCTGTTCCCTGGCGCCGTAAGGCAAGTGCCCATCTTGCCTTGCGCTAGTGCAGGCCCTGCTCTAGTGGCTCTCTAAAGTGTGAGCTACACAGGTAGGATGTAGTAACTAATAATCATACATGATGGCACAATGAAGCAGAGCACTTCTCTTGGCAATTATTCTCTAGGAATTTAGTAGTTTCATCCTTTCCTATCCTATAATTATGTATAAGAAGAATACAGGAAATAAAATGGTGTTTTTAGTTTCCTCCTCAGTTTTAGGTTGGAATACAAGGCATTTGTATATTTGCTACCACTGCACTAACACACACTCTTGCATTTGCTGTCACTGTGCCCACACGCACTACTGCACCAGCCGCCACTGCACAGACACACACACACTTTCTTATTCGGTCTGTTCAACCCAGTAAGACTCTCATGCTTTTCTGATATATATCTTCTTGGTTAGAAATGCTTTACAGCTCAGTAGAAGTACCTAGTGCCCCTGGTTCAAAAAAAATTAATGTCTCAGTGATCCCAAGATTTAATATTATATTAT
>NW_017307150.1:636160-649356 GCF_000935625.1 Nanorana parkeri
TATAGAGGAACTACAAATCCCAGCAATAATACATTATACAGCGCAATGGAGAATACCAGCAGCTATAGAGGAACAACAAATCCCAGCAATAATATATTAACCAGCCTGTATAATGTATTTTTGCTGGGATTTGTTGTTCCTCTATAACTGCTGGTGTTCAGCATTGTGCCGCTGTATTATACAATGCACAATACAATATACAATACAATATACAATGCACAATACAATACACTTTACACAATATATTATACAATGCACAATACAATACTGTATTGTATTGTGTATTGTATATTGTATTGTGCATTGTATATTGTATTGTGTATTGTCAATACACAATACAATATACTGTATATACAATGCACAATACAATACAAAATAATACAATACAATGCAGCATACCACGTGCACTTTGTCTTTGTAACATTACATACCGCTCCCACTTCAGCCAGCTCCCGATCCCGATTCCCGATACGAGTCCGACCGTGGGTCACCAAGAGAGGGTGAAATCGCCTCCTCCTCCTCACTCGGTTCCAACTTCAAAATTTGTCCACCGGGCGCTCCCGAGTCCCTCAACAGGTCGCCGTCGTCTCCAGGATGACGTCACTGCCGCCACACTGCCTGCTGGTCCGGTCCGTCCGTTGCTCCGCCTCCTGCAGCCCTCGCTCCAGTCCTTCACAGTCACTTACTGACGTAGCCAAGTAAGGACGAGACACTTAGTGAGACTGAGTGTCACTGAGTCTGAGACGTGAGACTGCACAGGTCAGCGCCGCATCCTTCAGATGCCGGCCGCCCGCAGCGGCAGCCCACACACAGAGTCTGGTCTCGATTGGGCGACTTTTACGCCCTGTTCCCTGGCGCCGTAAGGCAAGTGCCCATCTTGCCTTGCGCTAGTGCAGGCCCTGCTCTAGTGGCTCTCTAAAGTGTGAGCTACACAGGTAGGATGTAGTAACTAATAATCATACATGATGGCACAATGAAGCAGAGCACTTCTCTTGGCAATTATTCTCTAGGAATTTAGTAGTTTCATCCTTTCCTATCCTATAATTATGTATAAGAAGAATACAGGAAATAAAATGGTGTTTTTAGTTTCCTCCTCAGTTTTAGGTTGGAATACAAGGCATTTGTATATTTGCTACCACTGCACTAACACACACTCTTGCATTTGCTGTCACTGTGCCCACACGCACTACTGCACCAGCCGCCACTGCACAGACACACACACACTTTCTTATTCGGTCTGTTCAACCCAGTAAGACTCTCATGCTTTTCTGATATATATCTTCTTGGTTAGAAATGCTTTACAGCTCAGTAGAAGTACCTAGTGCCCCTGGTTCAAAAAAAATTAATGTCTCAGTGATCCCAAGATTTAATATTATATTATTTTATATAACAAATTGTAAATAGAGCAATAACCCTTTCTCACCACATGCTACACTGCAGCCTTTGGACTTTCACTGCAGTTGTATTTTTTTCGATCTTTGTGATTTAAAAAGGGGAAAACCCTGACTTGAGCGTCTATAAATGTATCTCTCTTCCTGGACTTTGGTGACACAGACATTTACATGAATGATAAAATCATAATCATTTGAGCATTTTTTTCTTTGAAGACCATTGTGTAAAACTTCTTATCTCATGTGTCACAGCTCTCTTGGACTTTTGACAACGTTATGCAAATCAGTGTCCATTACCTATTTTCTATATTGACTTTTGCGCTACATCTGTGTATGAAGGTATTGATGAAGTGGGCAGTACAGTTACCTGCATGCTCAATTTTTTAAACCGCACCACACCACAACATTTAGTACCGCAACATGCGGTCAGCTGCATTGCGGATGGGAAGTGCGTTTGGGGTGCCATTCAAATGAATGGCAACACAATGCACCTCCCGCACTGTTAACGCACGGCAGGTGTGTTGCGCGGTGCCGTGCATTAATCGCACAGAAATGGCTGTGTTCCAAGCTCACTCCCATGATGGACTATAACTTCAAAACAAATGAAAAAACTAAACGTGAGATTGTAGTCCATTACGGGAGCAAGTTTGGAGCGGCGGCTACTTTACAACACACACAGGGAATATGGGGAACAAAAGCAGCCACCCTCCAGAAGGAAGGACAGTGTCGGCATGAATTCAGAGATGATTTGAGGATCTACAGCCGAGTGATACACAAATAAGATACATTTTTATTAATGGTTAAGGTACTTAAAGGCTTTTTTAAGATTTAACTCCTGAGTTTGGTGTCAATTTAATGCTCCTTAAGTCTTGGAGTAGAGGCTTATTTTTTCCTCCAGCAGGCTCCTCTTCTCTCTGACAGTCTGGGTCGTGGACAGACCTTTGCCATCATCATGTACAATGCATGACTATTGGTCTATAGGTGTAACTGATGACATTAGCATGGGCTGGAGCACATTATAGAAGAGGCTTCGGGGGGGACCAGTTGCATACTGCGGAGAAAGCCCGACAGAGTGGATTTAGGGCCTATTCACGCCTAAGTGTAGCATTAATTACCTGCTATCGCCCAACACACCTAGAGTGCATTGCGTTGCCATTCACTTAAATGGCACCTCAACGCACCTCTTGGCCACCTTGAGCTTCAATAAACCTCCTAGTGGTTGCCCAGGGGAATATAAATATTCATAACTAGCACTTTGGTATCTTGCCATGTTTCCAGAGACACAACCACAGCAGCATGCAGAAGTAAGCTAGAACACTGGGTTTCGGGACATCCCAGTGAAAGCTGAACTGTCAATCCATTTTGGGCTGATAACAGCCTTTCAAAGCTAAATCTAAAGAGGAACTCCTGCTTGCGGGAAGAGTGGCATTGACAGGAAGTACATGAACTTCATAGGAAGATTACAAAGTATTATTTTAATGAAAGATTTAAAACATTGCAATATTACAGTAACATATTAAAGATTATATGATATTATTATTATTATTCAGGATTTATATAGCGCCAACAGTTTGCACAGCGCTTTTCAATATAAGGAAGACATTACAATCACAATACAATTCAAGACAAGATGGAACGGTAGCTGTGTGGCGATTAATTGTTTGAGAATGTGATGGTTCAGTGGTTAGGATGAGGTGGGATAGGCTTACCTGAAGAGATGAGTCTTTAGGGAACTTCTAAAGGCAGTCAAGGTGGTAGATAGACGGACAGGTTGGGGTAAAGAGTTGCAGAGGATGGGAGAGACTCTAGGGAAGTCCTGGAGGGGAATATGGGAGGAGTTGACAATGGAGCTGGAAAGCAGGAGGTTTTGGGAGGAGCGGAGGGGACGGCTAGGGTGATATTTTGAGACAAGGTTTGAGATATAGCCGGGGGCAGAGTTGGGGATGGCTCTATAAGTGATTGGTAATATTTTGAATTTTATCCTTTGGGCGAGTGGAAGCCAGTGCAGGGATTGGCAGAGGGGGGTTGCAGACACTGAGCGGTTAGTTAGGTGGATGAGTCTAGCAGCTGCATTCATGATAGACTGAAGGGGATATAGCCTGTGTAGTGGAAGGCCAATGAGGAGAGAGTTGCG
Organism: Nanorana parkeri; assembly: GCF_000935625.1. Lineage (NCBI taxonomy): Eukaryota > Metazoa > Chordata > Amphibia > Anura > Dicroglossidae > Nanorana > Nanorana parkeri. The sequence goes on from NW_017307150.1 coordinate 639,686, forward strand.
ATAGTCCAGATGGAGATAACAAGTGTTGTGGAAATGTTATTAGGATGTGTTTTTAGTGTATTGTAATGTTTTGTCATTAGTCTCTCAGTGTCTCGGTAAAGGAGTGGATGAGTAATTTATATTGATATAGAGACTCAGAATCACTTTGTTTTGCAGTATTTAATCTGTTTCTCTGACCAGTATGCCTCTTTATCTGCACTTGAGCCTGCAGTAATTTATCTTATAAATTATGTTATCTTATCATGAAAACTGGAGCAGACAGAATCTGGAGTAGTTTGTTAGTTTTTTTTTCCAGTTTGTTCAGGTAAACTTTGAAAATGAAAGATAAAAGCTATTTGGTTGCCATGGTCAACTGCTGATTCTGTCTGTTTCAGTTTTTATGAATTTCCCTCCATAGTCTCCTGACTGGGAATGTGAGAGAGGTGTGAATGACATTTGCTACTACAACTCTTCAATGCCTCCTAACATTTATGAAAGCCAGCTCCGTTTAATCTGCTGCTGTTCCCTTCTCATATGTGTAACAACCCAGCAAACAACAAGCAACATTTCAGATGTATTTATTGTTTTATTATTATTATTTAGGATTTATACAGTGCCAACAGTTTGCACAGCGCTTTACAGTATAAGGAGGACATTACAGTTACAATACAAGACAAGATGGTTAGGAGGGTCCTGCCCGTGAGAGCTTACAATCTAAATCCTTCTGATTAAAAGGAAACTATTAATATTAAAGTCACAATTGGTGACTAGACTATGGACTAATGTTTTTAAATTTTCTAGCAGTAAAAGAGTTTTAAAACAAACTATCATTGACCTCTCTGGCTGCTTGTACTGAGACAATTCATTCTCAAAGATCGCCACAGAGACTATAGGGGTCACCATACCACTTACAATTTGACCATATAACCTTTGTACAATTGTAGCACCCTGTAAGCAGGAGTGCTTATTAAATTAGTATTGTCAGATTGTAATCAGTCTGATGCTGATTTGTAATCTAGGCTCATCTGGTTTCTCCTAATCAGTCTGTTATCGTTTGCATATGTCTGCTGCTTGGTGTACCATGGCCCCAGAGTAGAGCAACCAATGAGAGATTGCTATGAGTATGTATGCTTCCCTAGCCAATTACTGGGAGGTTAATGGTCAGTGGTGCATGCTGGTCAAGGAGATAAATACTTGGGGTGAACCTTGTGAGCACTCTCTTCCTCCTCCAGGCCCTGCTGTGGGGAGGCTGCTATGAACTGTCAGAGATGGCTAGGCCTGAAACATGGGGACTAGCCATGTGCTTACACTGAGGCCTGAGTCTGGGGCCCAGTGGTTTCTACTTATGGCAAGGATGAAGATGACTGGTGTCTTCTAAATTAAGTACTGCTGTGCCAGGTGCTCTTCACACAGATTGTCACGTCTGGCTTAAAGGTCCTAGTCTGTGAATAGCAGCAGCTACTGAGTCCTACCACTTAAAGGAGTCTACACCAGCCTGGATCATCCTAAGCATCATAGCTACAGTCTGGACCTCACTTTTATCGGTCACCATGAAGGGTGGTAAGTCCTAATGGGTAGTTTGAATCTGGATACCCCTAGACTTGGTGATGATGGATGGTTCTATTATTCTCTGCGGCCACTTAGGGGGTGCGCTACACAATTAACATTTATAAGGTTGGCAGCCTCACAGGTTTTTGCTCTCATAGACAGTAAAGGAAGAGGAGCTGGACTTTTAGTGCCTCTGTTGTGAAATTTGAAGATGCATTTCCCCACAATGCCTGCAAATACAGATGTCAATAGAGGCTTGTGTTGAAGGGCTTTTACTGTTTGTTCAGAGTATGTTAATACTTTAATGTACATATTCTGGATAAAGGTTTACTTCAAAATCTATATTGTGACTGTGACATTTTAATATGTTGTCATTGATGCCACATGTTAAAGCAACGTTATCACTTAAATAACTGTGCCAGTAAAAGAGGTACCTGTAAAGAAGACTGTAAAAACATACCTATCCTGCTGCCTGTGCTGGAGAATGCCACTTTACTCACCTTAAATCTTCACCTGAAGTTTCCTCTGAAACAGATATTTACAGGAGTGTCAATCTCCTGTGTTCCCTCCTGTTCTCTGTGGTACCTTCCACCAACTTCCACGACACTGCTTTGTCCTGTAGCCTTGTAGAGGGTGGTTGTGAGAATCAGTGTGTGTGGTGGGGGATAAATAAGATTAACATTTCTGCAAGAGTATGTTTCAAAAGAAGCTTCAGCGAAGGTTTCCTCTTGCATAAAATAATGTTCGATAGCATGGACATAGGGTGAGATACAGTATATATATACAGAATCTTCTTTACAGATATTACTTTTACTGGCACATTTTAGTGACAGACCCACTTTTATCTATAAGATCTTACTGTCAATTACTGTTTTTATTATTCATTTTGCAAATGGTAATAAAAAAAACTATGATCCACAAAAAACTTAAGTAGCTTATTTGGCAGCAATATAAACAATTTTGATGCACTTGTGTAAGAACTGCTATAAGGTATGTGGCAGTAATTACTGCAAGAAAAAGGCCTTTGAGTATTGGCTCATGAGTTGAGCGTACGCTACGTGTTACTGCTAGCAGGAGCCTTTCACAGGAATGCAATAAACATTGGGGGTGTTTGTTGTCAATTGCAGGGAATCAAAATCTATGATGAAATTAGCACATTTGCACAACATTTAAGATTACTATGAGTTGTCTTTTTATTTTTGGCACATTATGTCACCTACGTCACATACCAAGCAAAGGATTTAATGTCAGATTATCACAACTCTAAGCAGTCTGCAAACTGTAACTTGGTGTTCCCTCTATAATACTAGGCAGTCTCAACAACAGTCTCTCGGTAACTAGACTCTCTCTCTCACTCTCTCTCTCTCTCTGTAACGGAGAAGATTCTTCATAACTATAGCATAACAGGGCAGTCTGTCCATAACTGGGAAGTGTCTGCATAAAATGAAGTCTCTTGGGAAAAGTGCATCTCTCTAAAATGGCAACAGAAAAACAAGTTTCAAGTTGGGTTGCTGGTACAAATCCTGTGGGTTGGGTTGTGGGCACAAAAAGGAAATCAAAAGCATGCCGCAGGTTGAGTTGCATATTATAGGTGCAGATTAGGTAATACAGAAACAACGTACTCTAAATCTTGAATCAAAGTCTAAAAAATTGCATAGCCCTGCACTGCTGGCACAGCTGTTCTATATCCATTATGCTACATGATCTCAGCTGTGCATGTAATTGCATGACAGGAAATTTCTGTAGGTACTTCAATATTGCTTGCTCATCAGGAACAAAGTACCACAAGATTTAATGAACATATTACATACTATTAGCACTAAAGAGACTTTGCAAATGAAAAGCTAAGAATGTTTATCAATAATTGATCAGCTACAGATCCCATAAGACCAGCAAAGGTGAATTCACTTCCCTGAAGATCTATGTTTTTCTTTAGGATCAGTCTGTTTCTTTGCATTATATAAAATAATAAACTGGAAAAGTGTGTATAATCACCAATAATAAGCTTATCATACTGTTATACTATTCCTGCACCAATAAAAACTATTTCTGGTCCTGGTGCTACAAAATGAAACCTTTAATAAAAATTGATCACCACTATAATCTTTCATTTGTTTTAATCATAGTGAATGACAAATGTTGACAGGTTCTGGAGACTATCTATTTTCTGGGACCCCATCTGTTCATTTTATAAATCATAGACTCGTGATTTGTGGGCTCAGCAGGGGTGAAGATAATGGAAGTAAAGTGCTGGTTGTAATGCTGTTTGTTCAGGATCACACTTTCATTTTATTATTTGGTCAGCTACATTGCCTGAAATCTGTTAGGTTTGTGCAGAGTGTAAGGGATACATGCTTAACTTGGTGATAGCTTTAGCAAGCATGACAATTATATTAAATACATTTTTAATCCCACTTCTAGAACTTCAAAGATGAGGCAATGGATGTTTAAAAAGGTGGTTTTATAAGTTGTCTTAAGGTGCCCATACACCTTACGATTTTCGGACGAAAATCGTACGACGGCCCCATCCTGCCCCGATTATCGCAAGGTTCAATCAGCGGTAGTTAGAAAAAAACACCTGGACGACTTGCGGTAATTGACCGCAATTATTTTCGTTTATTTTCGTTTGCGCATGCGCAGTGTTAATCGTACGACTTTTGACTCTATTCACACGTTACGATTGTCGTACGAAAAGTCGATCGCATACGATTATCGTACGATAATCGTAAGGTGTATGGGCACCTTTAGCCTGACCAGTCACAGCTTTTGGGAACAAATTATTCTTAAAAAATCAAGCAGGCTTGTAGGCTTCCAGTACCAATGCTACATATAAAGTATTTTAATTGTTTATATTTAGCACACTATAAATATGGCCATACATGGTAATTTGTTAGAGCAATCTAACTTTCCATTCTTTTTTTTTTTGTTGACACTGCAAAACAATCGAAAACGTAAAAAAGTGGTTTTGATCAACAGCAAAGAGATGGGATAAAAATTGCCCTGATCAAACATGGCTGAAAAATGTGGTCACTTTCTAAATTGCCATCGTTTTTTTCCATTTTCAATTTCACTTTCTATTAGATGTTTCAGTCAACCGTATTGAAGATGTCAGTTTATTGACCAAATTCTAGTGGTCAGTCAAACTTGTGGGTGGAGGATTGCATAGCTTCCAGTGCATCTTGCGATCATATTTGCGATTACTGCTGCATCAAAATGGCTGAAATTGACTGAAGATTGTCAATTTCAGCCAAGGAGGGCTGATTTTTGAACATGTTGAGAGACAACTTCATGGACCAGATGGTGGAGGTCCCAATTAGAAAAAATGCCATCCTAGATTTAATCATTACTAATAATGCGGAGTTAATTGAGGATATTGTTATTGGGGAGACTCTGGGCAATAGTGACCACAACGTGATCACTTTCAATATTGAATACAGGAAAAACAAGAGGGCTGGTAGGACAAAAACCCTCAATTTCAGAAGGGCCAACTTTGATAGACTGCGCCACCTAGTGGGGGACATCAAATGGGAAAATGTATTTCAAAATCTAAACACGGACCAAAAGTGGGAATGTTTTAAAAACACATTACAAACACATGCCAAATGTATACCGTTGGGTAATAAAAGTAAAAGATCTCAAACAAAACCTGTATGGCTGAATAAAAATGTAAAGCATCACATCAAGGAAAAGCGAATGGCTTTTATAAAATATAAGATAGAGGGGACGGCATTGGCGTTCCATAACTACAAAGAAAGCAACAAAAGATGCAAACTAGCAATACGGGCAGCTAAAATAGAGTGCGAAAGATCGACGGAGTAAACAGCGAAATCTCAGTGTTTGCTGACAATACCCAAATTGGGAGGGTTATATAAACAAACTAAGATAGTATAACATTACAAGAGGACCTGGATAGAATAGGGGAGTGGGCAACTTTATGGCAGATGAGGTTTAATGTTGATAAATGCAAAGTTATGCACTTTGGGATAAAAAACAAGCAAATGGGTTATACAATAATGGGTATGCCGCTAGGGAAGTCTGAAATGGAGAAAGATTTGGGGGTCACTGTAGACCATAAACTCAATAATAGATTACAGTGCCAGGTTGCGGTAAGCAAAGCTAGTAGAGTCCTGTCCTGCATCAAGAAGGGAATGTTTTGCAGGGATAAGTCTATAATTTTGCCACTTTACACATCACTGGTTCGGCCTCACCTGGAGTATGCGGTGCAGTTTTGGGCACCGGTACACAGAGGGGATGTCCTTGAACTGGAGAAAGTCCAGCGAAGGGCGACCAAACTCATCAAAGGGATGGAGGACAAGAGCTATGAGACACGGTTACTAAATTTAAATATGTTTACACTGGAATTAAGGAGATTAAGGGGGGACATGATTTTCATGTACAAAATGTTCTATAGTCATAGCGACATTAGCAACAAACTCTTTGCGATTAATTCCGTAACAAAGACTAGAGGCCACCACCTGAAACTGGTAGAAAAAAAATTCAAACACAAGGGGCGAAGGGGGTTCTTCTCAGTTCGAGCGGTTAGGGTCTGGAACTCGTTGCCACAAGCAGTGATTTCAGCTAATAGTGTGGAATCGTTCAAGAAGCTTTTGGACGATTTCCTGAGAAGCGGTAATATACAGGGGTACAAGTACTCCTAATAACGAGATGACTCAGGGATCTATACACACACACACACAATAGGTTGGACTTGATGGACATGTGTCTTTATTCAACCTCAAATACTATGTAACTATGTAACTATGTATGGCCAGCATAATAATTATATGCACACAATGTAGACCCCTTGTCATTGCTTCAGTTGTAGGTGAAGCTTAACATAAAGAGGAATGTGCAGATGATGGAAGACCCCCCTGGCTGAGACAGGTGCCACAGACAAACTGGATGAAAGACCTTCTGTACTACCTGCAAATGTGCAGAGGGTGTGAGTCCTAGCACATACCACCAGATCTTCACCAGAGCACCCCGCAAGGGGTGATGAACTTTCCTGCAGTGACGTGCAGTGAGGACCGTGCTAGGTGAGGCATTTCACCCTGCACGCCCCCGCCCTGCCCCCAGCCCACCGCCGCCCTGGTCACTGTGCTGTGCAGAGGAGAGAGGGAGAAGGGAGGAGACCGGGAGGAGCCTCCCTATTCCTTACTTGCTCGTCACTGGTGATCCATCGAGATCGATGTCCTCAGTGTTTTTTTTTTTTTTTTTTCTTGGACCAATGCCATTGCTCCAAACCATCCACAGAGCTCAAGCCTCTAACACCAAGTAGAGGTTGCTGCAGCTCTGGCATCACTATGTTAGGTTACACAAAGCAGTGGGGAACCCCATTCCTATGTAACCTAACATAGCTGTCAAAAGCCAGATGAAGTGCCGCCTGTAATTAACTTTTTAAGTACAAGTACTGATACTTGCCCAAGTACTTACAAGTACGGATACATTTTTGTTTATTGTCATTTGACAGTTTTTCTAAAACAATATCGACTAATGATTTCAGGACAATGGTGTAGCGCCAGGTCCCAGCTGCAACCTCTGCAACCCTGGTAGTTCTCATGAAAATGCCGAGTATCGGCACTGGTATCTGAACTGGTATCGGTGCATTCCTAATTTTTAGCACCCCCTTTGATCTAGGAACGTACCATTCCACCCATTAAAGCAGCCAGCCAGTAGTAGTGACAAAAATAGGAACTCCCTCTCATAAAGCTTTATGACAAGAGAACTACCATTTAATGTGTGGTGTGGAAAGGGGTAAGGGTAGGAGAGGGAAGGTTACTGTTAGGTTGTGGATTTGTTCATTTCATAATCAGTTACCCAATAGTTAAGTGAGAAAGGGATACTGCTATGGTACTGCGTTTTATGTCACTTCTGCTTTTATCAGTACTATTTCATTTTTGGAAAGATTGAAGGTAATTATGCATCTCACTCTACATTTTTCACATTAATTCTGCACCTCACTCTATATTTTCATTCTGAGAAAAAAATACAGTGACATTGGATGTAATCCTCGGACACAATGTCAATGGGTATAAGGGCAAACAGAGTACTCACTTTTTCCTGTACTTCACATAACATTCATACTTTATTTTATGAGAAAATATGAAAGTAACATTCAAGGTAACACACTGACAGCCCATTACAGATTACTCTGCTAGGCTGCTATTTTCTGTTCTTGGCTATAAAGCTAACACTTGTAAAATTGTGGACTCTTTTCACTCCTTCTTTTCATGTATGATATCTGACACTAATCCTATGCCACACTGCCAAACTACTTTCCAAATTGCCAATGGAGGAAATACCAGACACTTGGCCATTCTTTAGCCATCCTGTATTCTGTACTATTGCATTTTGCACCAGATCATGTTAACTCAGTGCTGACCCATGGCACTGCTGCCAGAAATTTTGTATTTTTGCCACTATATTTGAACGTTTGGGAGAATAAAATGAATACTTTGAGAACTTGAAATGACAAGTTCATCTTTTTAGTGAAGCATTTATGTACTGCACTAGTTTAACCCTCTTCCTTTTGTCTGCAATCTGGTGATCCTGGAATGTACCAATTTGTGATACTGGAATACCAACTGAAAGCTATTTGCTGCATCTCACATACAGAAAACCAGATGGAAAAATGCTGTATCTCACAGGCACCAATTAGACTCAAACCTGTCTTGAGGTTTGAAAGTGATTGTTGGTCAGCAGGGGGCATGTCTGAACTCTGCAGAGAGACTACTGCTTCTCCACAAAGAGCAAGAGTCCCACTGTCAGGGAAATCGAGCAAGCAGTCATAGAACTGGTACTGTGAGAGCCGCTGTGCATGCAGGTGTGAGATGTTTCCGTGCTAATATTGCTCATAATTGTGCACTCACTGCTGAGAGTTCTTCAGCTAATGTCCAGCGTTGATTCCTAATTGCTCCTGTATCTGACCCAGCTTGATCCTCTGACTCTGCTTCTCTCTGCCTGCCCCTGACCTCAAACGGTCCCACTACTCTGCCTCTTGTCTGCTGATTTGGTACTGCTTATCCTGCCTTCTGCACTGCACTGCTCTCAAGTTACTGACCCGGCTCACATCTGACTCTGCTTACCCACTCAGCTGGTATCCTGCATACTTCTGGCTGACTACCTGGCTGGTGTTCCACTCTGGTGCCTTCAGCATCTCTACCCAGTGGTGCCTGTGCCTCATGCAGTCTGTCTGCCCCTGTCCCACAGACCAGTACTGCAAGGAAAGGTCCTTTTCATCATTGAGACTCACATCAGCGACGTGACACCCACTTTGCAGCTTCTGGCAGAGGGCAGGCTTGTCTACTCTTGCTATGGCTGCTTCAGAAAAAAAAAAACCCACTGTAAGTCATTGAACACCTTTTGATTTGATGCACCTGAAATGTATTTAGCTTATTTAAACTGAAGATTCAGTTGGCCTTTAAACGATAATAAACTTAGGTCAGTAATCAGCAAGCAAACTGTACTTATCGTTGCTATGTAAAAATCTATGTATTGTGAAGACATTTCCTGCTGTGGGGAGAATTTATGTATACTGCAAGGTACTGAACAAGAACTGCAATGAGGAAAAAAGACAAAGGAGAAGAAAGAAAAAAAAAAGAGAGAAAAGATGGGTTGTTTATATTTTTTGTTACGATAAAATGACCTATGAAGTATTGATAGATACAACATGTACATATAGCATTAGAGGAGTCTGGTGTAGCACTGGGAAAATAAGCAGTCTATAAAAACCCGCTGATCTAAGCATAGACTGAATAGGAACAAACAGTGACCTTACATCAATGAAAGCGTCACCTCTACCTACAAATAACCTTGGGCTCATAGTTATATACCAGACAGATTACTTTCCTTGATAAAAACATGGTTGAAGAGAAAATGATTTTCAGGCTAGAAATCCAGTAGCTGTTACGGCTCTGAATTAGGCGACATCCAGTTTACATTTATATTCTTAAAATAAGGATCAGGGTCAGTGGCGTAACCAGAGTTATTGGCGCCCGGGGCAGAACATTTTTTTTCGCCCCCCATATTATATAAACATCCACTAGAACTGTACCCCCCACCCCGGCACATATATATCAGCTAAGGAACTACAAGTCCAAGCATGCCATCATTGCCCCTGTACACCCCCCCCCCCCCCCCCCCCC
>NW_017307150.1:649662-660599 GCF_000935625.1 Nanorana parkeri
GCCAGCCCGGATCGCCGCTATGCGATCCGGGCTGGCTGGCTGGATCAGGCAGACGCGCCCCCCAATCAGGCACTGTAGAGGGCCGCTCGCAGTGGCCTCGGAAGAGCGAGTGGCCGCCCGATGACAGCCGAGTGATCGTGTCAGAGAGAGGGAGCCATGGCTTTGTTTAGCGGGGGTCGTGACGGCGCCCCCCCCTCCGTCCTGCGCCCGGGGCAAGTGCCCCCCCTGCCCCCCCAGTTGTTACGCCACTGATCAGGGTGCATATCGGAGCATAATTTAGTAACTAATTTCTAGTATATCTTAAGATATACTATACTAAAAATCATGTTATGGTGAATATATACAGTTTGATGAGTAGCGCTGTAACTAAATATAGATATCTCTTCCCTGTAATGGAGAAATATATAGTCTATACATATATATGAACAATATCGCACCTCTGAAAAGTACAAGCATGCATATGTACTCAGTACTTGGTTTGGGCCCCTTTTTCAGCACTTACTGCAATTACTTTTGCACGATATTCTAATTATTCGAGTTTCACCTGTGTATATATATACATATATATACAGCTGCACTTTTATTGAATGCTCCTCCAGATAAGAATTACTATTTGTGATGATAGTACGGATAAGATATGATAGTGTGTAAAATGCTCGCTCGTTGTCATCCCCCCCTTTCCTGTCCTGCCAGGCCTGTGCTCGGATCAAGGGTCTGGTTGCAAATTTTAAGGGGGACTCCATGCCCCCCCCATTTTTGGGGGTGGGGTTCCTCCTTAAAATTCCTACCAGACTTTAAGGGCCTGGTATGACTTTATTTGGTATGACCTGGTATGACTTTTTTATTTGTTTTTATTTTTTTACATGGGGTCCCTCCTAAAATTTCTACCTGACGTTAAGGGTCTGGTATGACTTTTGGGAAAAACCCCACACTTTTTTTTAAAATTGGGTCCCTCCTAACATTCCTACCAGACCTAAAGAGCTGGTATTGTTTAGGAGGGGGAACCACACCCTTTTTTTCTTCTTTATAAATGTCATTTTTTCCCCCTTAGAAATGTCAGTTTTGCTGCAGCAGGTTCTATACATTGCACAGATCCGCCACTTTACAGGCAGGTTAAGGGGACCCCCCATGCATGATATTTAAAGGAATTTTTATTGTTACCCTTTAAGTGATGTTAACATTTTCATTGATACATGTCCCCCAGGGTAGTACCCAAATCCCCATACCCTTATTTATGGCCAATAAATTGCATATAAGGCTTCGAAATGGGGAAATTTGATTTTCAAAGTTCTACCCCCATAGACTTGCATTGAGTTCGAGTTAGAATTAGAACTTTTCCCTTGTTAAAAAGTTCGAATTCAAACTGAACACGAGGGTGTTTGGCCGATCATCAATAGTGATTACTTACTATCTCCACAGTTTTAAAAACATCGGAGTGATCAGTACTGATCACCCTGGTGTTTGTTCAGTAAAGTGAAGGATCGTTAAATATTAGACATATTTACCAATCCTCTGACCAGGATCCTGAACCACTTTGCCCCGCACAGCCCCACTCTCAATCCTGACAGTAGCTCTTTCTTCCCCGCTCGGCATCCTGACTGTCACTGATATCCTCCATCCCCCCTCAGCCAGCTGCAGCGGTCTGTGTCCCCTCTGATCCCTGCTGCTTCTGCCCATACAGGTGGTGGTGAGCAGAGGGGATCACGCGCTTACCTGGCCGCGCTCAGGGAACAGCATGCAGCTCCACCTACTCCTGTGGTGTCATGCTGCTCCTCTTCCCTCTACTGGCTGTGGGGTTAAAAGCGGGGAATTTGAAATGCTCAGCATCTTGGTATTGTTTGGACACTGAGCATTTCCTTCATGCTGCCATACCGCTTTCCATCCTGCAGAATCTTTTATATTACACTTACCTGAAACCTTACCATCCTGGACTTGCTTGTGTACCCTTGCCATTCTGGACTTGCATGTACAGTGTGCTTTAAGCCCTCGCAATTCTTTCCGGGTTTTCTGGATTATAGTTGGGATCCAGGAACAAGGGGATTTTTAGGAAAATTGGGAGGGTATGAAATCTCCATTCCATTCCTGGGTCCGGGCTTTAGTAGTGACTTTAGTTAACTAATGATTATGCACCTGTGCACAACCCTTATTAAAAGGCTGCTGGCTAGTGTTAAGGGACCAGTCACAACATCCAGATAATTTCCAGACCAGATTGTTTCTGGACCCAAAATGCATCCTTCTGTATCCCTATGCTATTTCTGGCCTCTGTTCACACCAGCGCAGTCCGTTCCAGACCAGATCATAACAGAAAAATACTGCATGTCTCATTTTGTCTGGTCTGGAATGCACTAGAATGCATAGAAAATGCATGGGGTGCACTGAAACGCACATGAGAGCCCATTTTAAGCTTAAAAAAGCAAAAAAAAGCAAACAGCTCCGGAACGCGGCAAATTGCGGCAAAAACACGATGCACTGCATTCCGGATCTGGTCCAGATCTGGTGCGGGAAATGGTGTGAACCCAGCCTTAGGGTTCCACCTGGGAGGACATGAGGTGTCTGTCCAAGAGTTAGGAGGACTCCATCCTGGAACCAGCCTGTGTGTCAAGTCTGTTGGATACAGTCTGCGTGGAAAAAGTTTGAAGTGACAAACTGAAGTCGGTGAGAGTTTGAAAATGTTATTTTGTTGAAAAACATAGCTGAAGTTGTGTTGTTATGCTGGAGAACCCCCTGTGAGGGAAATCGTCTGTGAACTTTTAAATAAAAGAGGGAAGGAAGCCCTAAAAAGAAGATGTTTGCGAGTGGACTACATCCTTAATGCACTATGATTTGAAGATAATTTTCAAAGGATATACAGAAAAAAGTATAGAGGGGACATGAGTTGTCGGACCTATTCAGTACTAAAAGGAAGAAACTGTAATGCCTAAACTTATCGTCTATACATAATGTAACATGGACATACTGGAAGCCATTTTGTTTTCTACTCTATAAATATAAAAGGTGAATTTGAGTTCATGGTTTCAAGACAAAAGACTCTAACATCAGCCATTCTCAGACCCTTGCAGCATAGATTACCAGGTTATACATTTTGGGGAGTCTAGCTGGACCAGACAATCGCAAGATAAGAACTGACCATGGTACCAAACTAAGCTAGTCTGTAAGTTGAATGCAGATGCCATGTCTCAAGCTTAACAAAGGATGAAGATCTAATCACCAGCATATTTTTTTTTTCAAGATATGAATAAAGTTTACACTGAAAGTTACCTATTACATAGTGTATGGTATTATTATTATTGCATAAGATATCTAAATACTTGCTTAACTAAGTTCTTTTTTATATTCTTCATTCTATAAAACATTGTCTAAATGAGACAAACACTAAGGCATTGTCTGGAACCAATGTAATGTCTTAAATTGATGTTTTCTTCATTGTCAAAGGTTATCTCATGATATGCTACAGTAATTTTAAAGAAAAATCCCAACATAATTCTTAGTCCAATACTGCCTAATTCATTAGATGCTTGGTGATGTCATAGTTAAGATAAGATAGCATTTTCCCCCTCCCAAGATTTTGGGTGATAAGTTGGGAGAGGGGAGACTGAAACAAAGATGCTAAACTTGGAAGAACAAAGGGGATCTGAACTAAGACTGAGGACGAGAGAATTGAACACATAAAGGAACTTCTGAGAGGGAACTCTGTCCAAAATTGACCAAAGCTGTATCACTGTCTGAGACCAAACCATTTCCAGATTAGTGGTAAAGTATAATTTTGCATGTATCTGTAAGCAATTTGTGCCAACCATACAGTATATACAGTATATTTGACTAAACCATTTAGTTTGACCATTTGGTTATAGTATATAGTGTTGGCATCTGAATTGCATTGGATAAAAGTTTAGCTGCAGTAAAAATAATCTCCATTTAATTTCTTGACCTCAATTTTATGAAGCTGGTTTAAGCTTCTAGTTAATGGTTTAGTCTATGATACAGATATAAAATAGCTTAGTGAATGTTTGTTTACCTTCACCTTAAAATTGATTTTAAACTAATTAGCTAGTCTTTTGTCTAGAAATCTAACATATTAGATCACACGCAGTAAGGACTTTGACCTATTGGTGCTTTATTGTGATGAATGGCTCCTCTGAACAATCGAGAGGTCCAGAAGGTGGAAGTATGTGGGATTAAGCACAAAAATAAAATAAAAATGGAAAATAAAATTAGCATTTACTATGAGAAGCCTTTTTCTCTCTGTGCTCTGTAGGGTTCATGAAGATGGTCTGTACTTTTTAATTGCCCAGATTTGTGACATGTTTACTTTCTGATATTGGATTTAAATCCTTGAATTTGTATTTGTGGGTCCATATATTTTATCAATGCTGAAGGTCAGCTTAAAGGGGTGTTCAATATCCACACATGCACAATGCGCTGCCTCCAACTCTGTTGCACAATGCTGAGCTCAGCTGCTGCTGTTGCTGCAGATGGAGGGCACAGCTCATGTGTACATTTTGAATGAGCCAGAGCGCTCGTTACATAGTTTTTAAGGTTGAATAAAGACACAGGTCTCTAGAGTTCAACCGTTGGGTTGTGTGTGTTACTAAGATTACCTGCACCCCTGTATATCTTGTTCGTTGACAAAAGTATCTAAACGGTTCTTTAATGATTCCATACTCTCAGCTGATATCGCTGCTCTCAGCTGATATCGCTGCCCGTGGAAGGGAGTTCAACAATTTTGCAGCTCTCAAAGTGAATAATCCCCTTTGCTGTTTAAGATTAAACCTTTTCTCTTCCAGTTTCAGGTGGTGGCCGCTTGTATTCTTGATTGAACTAACAGTAAACAGTTTATTACTGATAATCCCATTACCATTAAACAATTTGTACATTAATAGTATGTCCCCTGTCAGTGTCCTCTTTTCCAGAGTGAATAAGTTTAATGTATGCAGTCTTTCCTCATAGTTGAGGTCTTCTAACCTTTTATTATTAGCTTTGTCGCCCTTCTCTGGACTATCTTCAGCACTGATTCCTGTGGATCGGTGACCAAAACTGAACCGCATACTCAAGATGTGGCCAAACCAGTGTTTTGTACAGGAGCAAATTTATGGATTTGTCTTTATAGTACATTCGCTTTTTTATACATGATAGTACCCTGCTCACCATATTTGCTGCTGCCTGGCTTTGCATGCTATTATTAAGGCGACAGTCCACTAGGATTGTAGCTCACCTGGATATTTTTAACTCCAAAATGCATAACCTTACACTTCTCAATATTAAACTTCATCTGCCATGTAGATACCCACCCTCCCATTTTATCCAGATCTTCCTGTAATATTTCTATGTCTTCTGTTGAATTTATTATCCTACAAATTTTGGTATCGTCAGCAAAAACTGAAATATTGCTATTAATATCAGTCCCAATATAATTGATAAACAGATTGAACAGCAATGGCCCAAGACAGAACCCTGAGGCACGCCACTGCCAACCAAGGACCACTTGCAAAATTAGCCATTTATTGATACACTTTGGACACGTTCACTTAGCCAGTTCTCTATCCAAGTACACACGGTTTCATCAATGCCAAAGATTTAAGCTTGTAAATTAAACGTTTATGAGGTACCATATCAAATGCTTTTGCAAAGTCAAGGTACACTACGTCCACTGGCTTTCCTGTCTAGGTTGCCACTCACCTCTTCATAGAAGGCTAATACCCTGTTTCCCCAAAAATAAGACCTACCCTGAAAGAAAGACATAGCACTACCTAAGATCTAGTTTGGCAGTAGCATGTGAGGGGGAACGTGAAGAGCAGGAGAGATGGTATCAGCCTGCAGGGACATACTGTATCAGGGGATGACAGGGGACTCCCTCCGGCCGGCGCAGTGACAGGGAGCACTCCAGTACCATACTTCACTGCTTAATGTAATGGTACTGTACTGTAATGTGTACCGGTAAATGGTACCGTACTTTACTGCGCTGTCCACTGTCTGATGTCCGCACTGTTGGTACAGCTGTCCGGTACTGTGACAGGCGGAGTGATACCAGATAACTTTCGATTGTTGTACATGAATAACTTTAGATTGTTGTACATTTTGTTGCACATTAAAAAAAAAAAAGGACATCCCCTGAAAATAAGACCTAGTGTGTTTTTGTGGGGCAAAAAAAATAAAAGACAGTGTCTTATTTTCGGGGAAACACGGTAGGTTGGTTTGACATGAACAGTCTTTCCTGAAGCCTTGTTGGTTGTCACTTATGATATCATGCCCATCAGCATATTCATGATTATGGTCCTTTATCATTCCCTCAAATAAATTGCATACTATGGATGTTAAGCTGACTAGTCTATAATTCCCAGATACGTTTCTCAAACTTGTTTTAAATATTGGTACAACAGTTGCTTTATGCCAATCACCTGGTATCTCCCCAGTCAGTATGGAGTCCTCAAGGATTAGGAACAATCGTTCTTGCAAAGCATAGGTGTCCAGAACATTCTGCTAGCTAAGCAGGATGGGAGAGGGGTCGCCTACCTAGGAGTTTTTTCGACAGGCCTGGGAAAGGCCACACAAGGCTTACTGGTATGACATTGAAAAGAAGCTTCTTTTCAATGTCTTACCTGTTATACCGAAGGAGTAGCACAGTTATACAATCAGATACATGTTGGTAGAACTGCAGTGTATATTCACTTGAAATGTATATGGTACTTTATTATTGATTTTGAGGCTACTGAAGGACTATTATACTTCTTTCATTCACTGCTTTTTATATCAAACATGATTCTATAGAATTATAAGGTAGGTGGATAACTGTATCCAGAGTCATTAAATACAGAAGGCAACAGAGCTGGTGGAATACATAGGTTGCAAGATACTGTATATCAGTAAAGTTAGTCAGTAGCAAAGTGCAAAAAAAGTGCTTGTCCTATCACTACTTTTCCCTTTTTATCTTTAGTTGTATATTACCTCCAGTGGTCATAAATCCTTATTTATCTTTTGCTGATGTTTTTAAGCTAATAAGGTCTTGATATGTGCAATATGCCTTATCTGTTTTTGCATGTCCTAACTTCCTGGTTACGTTTCCCAGGATAAAATTACTCATGTTTACTGAAAATTCAGTAATTAACATGTACTTCAAAGGTGTATGATTTTATCACAAGTGTACCTAATGATTCAAACTGTGTGATATAAAAAACAACGCCTCCCATGCAATATGGATTTGGTTGGATGTCACAAGTTAGTGTTTTTTTTCAGACTATCAGACAGTTTATTAAAGGGACTCTCCTGCAAATATGAAAACTCTTTAGCCTTCACCATTACTAGGTGTGTCAAATGCCTGCGTACCCCAAAGGCGCTCTTTTCCAAGGTGCTATTTGTTCTCCATAGAGAAACATTAGAGGGTATTTCCACTTTTGCAACCAAATTGGGATGACACCTATTTTATGTGTTACATGTTTGTCATTCACATGGCATAACTTATTATTTTTTTAATTGCTCCTTACACAATGCATGTTTTATTCTGAAATAAAAGTTTTGCTCTGGAATACAAAGGGGGCTGGGAAGTTAATGTTAACATAATTAACCCTGTCTGTACTGTACTGGCAGATCTTGTAAACTAGATTTGAGCACTGTCCTAACAAAGGGTTAATGATCTAGAAGCATTATACATTAGGGGAAGCTCAGGCTGTCTCTAGACTTTCCATGGGGACAGCCAGAATTTCCTGTCACTTCGAAATTAAGGGACACATCTAAAAGATAAGAAATATGAAAATATTTTTTTAGGTATGCTGTTTGAATTGGAATACATAACAAATATATGGCGGTCCTTTCTCAAATTTGACTGCAAAAGTAGAAGTACATTGAAAGTTACATAGTTACATAGTTACATAGTATTTGAGGTTGAATAAAGACATTAGTCCATCAAAAGTTAAACTCGAGGCAAGCTGTTTAATACTTAGTTGTAGCACATGTAGACTACTACCAAAAAAATATAATTTTACTTGGTCAATTTGTTGATAGACGTATCCCTGTCAGACAGAGCTGCTAGGCATAGGCGTTAAATCTCTGCTGCATAGATAGCCTGCCGATTGGACAGTGAAGGATCAGCCTCATTCTGTTTACTCTGCTCTGTCCTCTTGTCACCATGTTTCATGTAAGAAAAAACTCACTGCAGGAGACCCTAATATATTCCCTGTTTTATTATACACTGAGTGGCCAGTTTATTATGACCACCTGACGTTTGTAGGCAAATTAGCTATAATTAGCTATAATTTGGCGCTGAATTTGCTAGAGGGCCAGACCATTATCATAGGGAAGCAGGTTGTTTACCACGACAGTAGAAGTTATTTTTTTCTGACGATATGGGGAAATAACTCGATTTAACAGCCTTTAAATGTGGGATGATTGTTGGCACAAGCCTTGGAGCGAGTATCAGCAAAATAGCAGAATTCGTTAAATGTTCAAGAGGGGCTCAATGTTAAAGTGTTTAAAGACTGGACTGTCAGCCGAAAATCTGGGTCTGAACGTGCGAATTGTGGCCGTCAGCGACTAGTCAATGTTAGGGCAGAACGGAGAGTGGCAAGACTGGTACAAGACAACGGAAGGGCAACAGTGCAGTGTCAGATTCCTCGCATCACCTTTCAACATCTTGTGGAGTCACGAGGCAGCCCAACGAAGTCATCTCGTGGAGTTATCTCGTGGCCCAACAAAGTACTGATGGGGTGGTCATAATAATCTGGCCACTCAGTGTATACAACAAAGGTGGGCACTGGTAATAAATGTAGCTTAACCAAGAAACCTATTGCAAACATTGGTCAGCAAAACAAAAATAAATATAAACCATGTTTTAAAAATCAACACATAAAAAAAGCCTCTATCAAAAGTTGGAAGCCTTTAAAGGAGAAGTATTGGGAGAGTACAATGTATTCTACCCAATACTTTGAGCCAGCACGTGACATGGCAGCTGTCACATGGTGGCTCTATAGATCAAGCAATCAGAAACTGCTGATCGCTCAGCTCATAACTTTTTCATGCAGAAATGAAACAGGGATTACCCCTCCTCTCTTTCTATTTCTCCAGTAGACATGCGCGATTCGTTTCGTTCTGAATCGAAATTCGGACGAATTTTCGGAAATTTGGAGATTTGGATGCATCTGAATTCCGAATTACAGCTATAACGAATGCAAACGAATCCGAATGACCGATTTCCCGAAATTCGTTAGTGGTAGTCCGTTCGAAATTTTGTTTATTGGACGAAATTTCGTTAGCAGCAAAGTGACAAATGTTTTTTTTTTTTTACAGTCTGCAGAAGAAACAAAAAAAACAAAAAAGTGTGAGGTCCCCCCCCCCAATTCATACCAGACCCTTTAGGTCTGGTAGGAATGTTGGGAGGGACCATCCCCAAGGTTAAAACAAAAAAAAAGTGCGTGGGGTTCCCCCCAAAATCCATACCAGACCCTTTATGCCTGGTAGGAATTTTAGGGGGAACCCCAGCCCCCAAAAATGGGGGGAAAAACCAGTCCTACCAGACCCTCGATCCCAGCACTGGGCCGGCAGGGCAGGAAAAGGGGGCCACGTGCCCTCGGCATTGGGAGGGTGTCCCCGTGCTGATGGGGACAAGGGCCTCTTCCTCACAACCCTGACCCTGTGGTTGTGGGGGTCTGTGGGCTTATTTGCATCAGGGCACCCCTTTAAATAAGGGGGCACCCAGATGCCGCCCTCCCCCTTCACTAAAGGGTTAAATCAAATAGTTAGTAAAAAGTCCAGACTTTCAGATAAAATCCTTTAACCACTTAAAGACCAGGTGTTTAGACCCCCTTCGTGGCCAGGCCATTTTTCAGTATTCCGCGCTGCGGTACTTTGACTGACGTTTATTCCGTCATGCAATGCTGTACTGAAATGAATTTTATACCATTTTTTGGGGACAGATAGAGCTTTATTTTGGTGGTATTTAAACACCACTGGGGGTTTTATTTTTTACTATAATTAGGAAAAATTACAGAAAATGTTGAAAAAAATTAGTTTTTTTTAAACATTATGTTAGGAAACATTTATTATTACCCAGTTTTTTGGTAAAATATAAAAGATCGGGTCACATCGGGTAAATAGGCACCAAACATGTCAAGCTTTAAAATTGCGCGCACCCGGGAAATCGCAGAAAACTACCATACCCAAAATGGGCCATAGGCGACACTTTTAAAGCTTTTACCACTCATCAGTTTAGTGTTATCAGTGATTGATGGCCCTAGAATTATTGCTCTCTCTCTGACAAACACGGCGATATGTAACATGTGCGGCGTAATGGGCGCAATCGTCTTTTTTGCACGTATGCGCCCCCGACGCATGATTGCATGCGTGTATGTATGGGTGGGGACTTTACATTTTTGTTTGTTTTTTTATTCTTTTTTATGTGTAACTTAAAAAAATTTTTTGGGGGGACTTACATTTTTTTCCCTTTTTTTTCCACTAAACTTTATTGCTATCACATACGGGGGCTAATAAAAACCCCCTATGTGATAGCAAAATATGTGACAGATCCTCTGTATGGAGACATCAGGGGCCTCCAAGACCCTCAATGTCACCTAGGACCCCACAAAAGAAGCTGATGAAGCACAGATCTGCTCCATCAGCTTCTTTCCAGCTTCTGAAGCTGGAGAGTGACACAAGAATTATACATTGTATTATACAACACTTCCGCATTCCTGCAGAGGAGAGGGGACCGGAGGGAGCTTGTGTAACGACTCCCTCTGATCCCCTGTGACACAGGCGACATGCTGATCCCGGGCTCGCACCGGGCACAGCGGAGCTTGGGATCAGCGGGACAACGGCTGGGGGGTGGGGGGTCACGGAGGGAGGGGGGGGGACCGATCGGCACCCCATACACGCGACCTGATGTTTTTAAATATCGGCCATTTCACGCTTGAGGGGGCGTGTCTGAGCGGACGTCTAAAGATGCCCGCTCA
>NW_017307150.1:661024-668181 GCF_000935625.1 Nanorana parkeri
ATCGGCCATTTCACGCTTGAGGGGGCGTGTCTGAGCGGACGTCTAAAGATGCCCGCTCAAATCTAGAGACCTCCTGGCCCGCCGTTTTTTTACTACGGCTGGCCCGGATGTAGTTAATTGAAAAAAAAACAAAGACTCAATTTTTGACTATTCATTTAATTAAAAAAAATGTAAAAAATGGCTCCATTGATGTAATCCAATGTCAATCACGATGCACGACCCCCGCCGACTGGCCGAAATAAAAAAAGTCACGCCACACGACGACCGCCCGAACCCGACGGAAACTCGCCGCAAAATGACATTCAGCCCGAATGTCAACAGATAGGCGGAGCAAAAAAAATAAAGGGGTTGGTTTGAATTGGGGGGGGGGAACCTCACGCTTTTTTTTTTGTTTCTTCTGCAGAATGTAAAAAAAAAACAAAAACATTTTTTTTCTAATGTCACTTTGCTGCTAACGAAATTTCGGCCAATAAACGACATTTCGACCGGACTACCGCTAACTAATTTAGTCCGAATCCCGAAACGAATTCAATTGCGGACCCGAATCCGAAAAACGACTACTGCTAACGAATTTCGTCCGAATCCGAATCCCGCAACCAATTCAATTACGGACCCGTATCCGAAAAATTAAATAACGAAAATCCGAATCAAAACGAAACTAAACTAAAATTTTTTTTTCTTGTGCACATATCTATTTTCCAGCACTCAATGGTGGGATGAACAGAGGAGGGCACAGCTGGGGAGGGCACAGCAGGCTCTGGCTGTAGAGAAAAAGAGCCAGCTGTCAATCAGGTATCGGGGTGGAGCCCGACAATATTGTTGGGATCCTTCCTGGCCACAGTGCGATCACAAGAAAAATACCCCTTTTTCCATGATCAGCATGATTATATTTCTATAGATAAAAGGCACAGTCCAATATGCTAAAACATAAGTATGAAAAGAAATGGCGGGAACATTTGATGCTCTGGTGAAATGGTGATGTGTGAGCTGTCAAGTACATTGCAAGAAAGATAAAATATAGATTGAATTTGTATCAGAAATAGGAAAATGCAGTTCATTTCTTATGCGTGTGAGAGATGCATTGCTTAAAAAATAGAAAAAAACATTAAAAGGACTGTTAATTCACTCACCCATTTTCCTTATTTAAGTTTTATATAAAAATATTCTGTTTAAAATGTCACTTATTGCATAGGATGCTATCGCTGAACTCCTTCTGAATAAGCTAGTTTCTTGGCTGTTCTGATTCTCTGGGTTCAGTACTGACCCAAACCAAGTAGGCAGATCAGTAGTGATAACTACTCTGATCCTTTTGCTAAATTTATATTTGGGGTTAATGACTCAATGACTAAAGTATTAGCATGAAAACGAGGTTACCAAAAAGCATGCAATGCAAGAATAAAGCCGCTCTACCTTTTTAGTCCCAATACTCCATGGGGACCGCGGTGCTCAGCGTAAGTCTTTGCCGGACCCATTCGACAAAATTAAGTGGGAAAACTGCTGGCACTTGTAGGAACTGTAAACAGTTGGGCGGAGCTAGCTGTCACCACTAGCTCCGCACAATTCTTTATCTGTTGCATCTGCCAAAATGCCATTCTGCAGCGGGAGTTCATCGCGAGCGGACGGGATGGCGGTCGTCAGGTTTTTTAAAAATTATTTATATTTATTGTTTATTGTTTTTTTTTATTTCTTGGAGTCGTCGTCATGGACAACGCTGGACATCATGATTGACACTGGATTACGTTGGTGGATCAATTTTTTTAAAAATAAAAGACTTGTCAAAAACTTATCTTTTTTTTTTTTGTTGTTCAAATAAAGGATTTTTTTTCCAATTCTGGCCTTTTTTTTCCCCAATTTGATTTAACCCTTTAGTGAATGGGTAGGGGTACAAGTATCCCTTACTCATTCACAAGGGGTGGGCGCATCATGTAGAGATGTGCCACTTTACAGGCAGTTTAAGGGGACCCACCAGGCAGATATTTAAAGGAATTTTATTTTTTATTGTTTCCCTTTAAGTGATGTTAAAATCACTGCTCCCTTACAAATGTTATTTTTTTTTTTTCTCATTGATTCTTGTCCCCTAGGGCGGTACCCGAATCCCCATACCCTTTTTATGACCAATAAATTGCATAAAAGCCTTCAAAATAGGGTCAATTGATTTTCAAAGTTCTAGCCCCATAGACTTGCATTGAGTTAGAATTCAAACTTTTTCCATGTTCTAAAGTTCGAATTTGAACCGAACAGGGGGATGTTCGGCCCATCACTAATTGAGACCTTGGGTGATCCGGGTGTTTAATTTAAAATTCCACCATGTTTTCCTCTCTAACAATTTATAATGTGGGCTACTGCCTCTGTCATGTTTTACTATTCTTTCTACGCCATGGAGCTCAAATGAGGACATAATTCCCCATGTACATCTCTAAAAAGTTTTGAGACATTTGATGGATGTAATGCGTTGGGATTAAGGCTATCACAATAATGCTCACCTATACAAATTCTTGAAGGGAAGATAGTAAAGCTCACATATTGGATGATACAGTGCATGTAATAACACAAACCACCCATTGGTTATTGCAATTATTATACTGTTTAATGGGAAATTGTTCCTTAGTTACAGCTGATGTTACTACCCAAGTTTTTTGTGTATCCTGCAATACCTGCAGGCGTTATATCCACAGTGAAAAGATCCTAAAACCGATAGCGATGTTTTTTCTTTAGTAATATTTGGCTTGAAATAACTGGGGAAAAGCATGGACCCCAATGGTGGTGCTTTTCTGGTAGAAAATGTACAACCATCCTTAACAATGTTATACAGCTCTCTATCATTAAACAAAATGGGTAATCTTTCGTTAATAATATGTTTAATTTGTTGGAATTCATGTGAATAGGTGGTAACAAAGGTAGTGTTTATTAAGAAATATATCAGTAACAGATTATAGGCATTGTAAAATGTAACAAGATGACAGGATCAGTAGGCAGACATAATAAAAGCTATATAAAACTACCAAAATATACACTTCATTTTGAGAAAAGATACATATAAAGGCGCAAGACATGTATCTCAAGTGCACATAAACATATAAAATAGTGTACATCAGGTAGGTATGGGTCATCTGTGTAACTAACCAGCAACCATATATTCTGAACCAAGAGAGAAAGGGAAAGTGATAGAGAAGAGAGAAGAATAAAGAAGAAGGGTAGAATATCGGTCAGTTCAGGTCTGTGTGACCAATAAAAGAAGGAAGGTCAGGATGATGAATAACATCGGAGCTAAACTCCTATAGTTTAGGCACGTAGAAGGGCAACCAAGATTTCCATTGGGATTCTTGGGATTGGAGTCTATAATGTCTTAATGTCAGTATTGATCAGTGAAATCGGCCGAAAGTTTTCCGGTGATGTCAATTCTTTCCCTGGTTTCGGTATAGCAACTATCACTGCTCTCAGCATATCAGAAGGAAAAGAAACAGAGAATGCAACAGATTCAAAGATATGGAGAAGGTGAGGAGTCAGAATATCTTGAAAGGTCTTATAATACTCTGCCGAAAAGCCATCTTCTCCAGGGGATTTGCTAGGAGGCAGGGTATTAATTACCTTCTTTATTTCAATTTCCGTAAAAGGAGCGTTTAAGGTCACCTGGTCCTCAAGGTTTAATTTAGGGAGTTTAATAGAGTCCAGAAATTTAGCATTCGATGACTAGGATGTTTGAGTCAATAGAGAATCTCCATGTGGATTGTAAAGGGTGTTAAAGTAGGACCCAAAGGCATATGCTATATCTCTAGGGTTGCGAAGTGAGACGTTAGTTACAGGGTGAGAAAGCATAGGTATCGTCAGCTGTTGTTTGTGCTTGGTTGGGCAGCCAGCAATTTACTTGCTCTATTCCCTTGGTGATAGTAAGTGGCCCTCAAGCAGGACATATTAAACTCGTGTTTAGCAAAGAGGAGAAGTTTGAGTTCCTGGCAAGCCCTGGTAGGATTCTGGAGAGTAGTAAGGGAAGGAGTGATTTTGTAAAGCGATTCTAAAGTTTAAATTTTTTGTAGAAGGGATAGATAGCGCTGCAGTCTCTGTTTCTTATCCCTGGAGTCAATCTGTATCAGCAAACCTCGCACAAAGGCCTCTTGGGCACTCAATAAAGTAAACATTTGCAGGTCAGGGGAAGCATTACTAACAAAGTATTCTTTTAATTGAGAGGCCACATGCTTCAAGTGTATGGGGTTGGAGAACAGGGAAACATTATTCCTCCATAAGGGTAGGTAGAAAGACAGGCGTTGGGCCCACCGATAGTTTTATCGGGACATGGTCCGGCCATGTAATATTGTGAATGTTTTCTTCAGTAACATTTTGCAGAAGCCACTGATCAGTAAGAAAGAAATCAATTCTCGTATGTATGATTTATAAGGAGTGGAGAAGAAAGTGTAATCTCGATCTGTCAGGTGGGTACATTGCCAAACTATTTATCGGCTTAGGGGCAGTGTTATCCCAAGTTGTGAATGGGGAGGAACATTCCATAGCCTTCCTAAGCAGAACATTGACTCCTGCAGAAGGAAGATACGCTATTGTAGAATGGGAATGTCTGGCCAACAAATGGGCTCTCGAGAGCCTAAAATACTATCTGCTAGGGCGACAGTTTTGGCTCTTAACTGACCATGCCCTTCTCAAGTGGATGGCCCAAAATAAGGAAAAAATGCCAGGGTTACCAGATGGTTCTTGGCTCTACAGAATTTTACATTTACAGTGGAACATAGACAAGGTAGCCAACAAGCTAACGCTGATGCCCTCCCCCGAGTCCACAGTTTGTTTGCCCAAGGTGTTCAACCCCAGGAGTTTGAGCAGAGGTGGGGGATATGTAGCAGGGTGCCTGTGAAATGAGCCAAAGTAGCTGGAAAAGTGATCGACGGGATATATGTCCCTCCACGGTTTCTTAGATTTGCAATCTAAGGTAATGCCAGCAAGAGTCCATGGTAAAGAAAGTTAGTTCTTTACCTTATGTTAGTAAAACCCAATCTGGGGCTGGTTTTACTGGGAATCTGATAGAGCTCTGGGAGGGACAAACTCTTAATTCCATGGACCACATTTTGAGGGTATATCCCTAGGTCCTGATTAAGGCAGCTGGACCTAGTTGTGTGAAGAGAAGAGAGAGAGAGAGTCTCAGTGGATGTGGAGAGTTTCAATGTGTTGTTTGCAGCAAGATTGGAATGGACCTGTTAGTGTTATAAAGGACACACTTACCTTTGAACTAAGGACTTTGTTTTGCAGAGGACACGCTGGCCTTTAACCAAGGACTTTGCCGGATAAAGGACACAGTAAGGCTCAGTGGAGCAGAATTTTATTTTCCTTCCTGTTATGGCAAGATGCTGTTACCTACAATATTCCCTACAATATATCTATATGTATGTGTGTGTATATGTACACTATATGTATATTGTGGCACTGCATGGCAACGTCATGGTGTAATTTGGCGACACAGACACCCAGGACTCTCAGCCAGAGGGGTTGAGAGGTTCCAGAATGTAAACTGTTTTGCCGAAAAGAAGCTGGCCTTTAATTATTTTTTTTATGGGTTTTCCGGATTGTAACTGGGATCTGGAACTCTGGAGCTTTCTTATGGGATTATTCACTAAGCTGCTAAAGGATTTAGCCGTATGTTCGGCTAACCCTCCGGCTCACTTCGCCTGCAGAAACCCTTTGGTTCAAAATGTCCGAGCTGAATGCTGAGCAGGCAGTTCGGCTATTCACTCTCTGCTGTTTGGCCCCTTTGAAAAAAGGGGTGAACAGCAGAGAAGAAACTGCCAAATGTTCTCCTCAGACGATTCAGATGTTGCATTGACTGAGGCAAACAGGCTCTTCCCATCGGTTCGGCTGAACCTGCTGAGGCTAAAAATAGCTGCAGTGAATAGCTGAATAGCATTTTGGTTCAGTTATTCTTTTGGCTGCCTTCGGCAGCTTAGTAAATAACCCCCTATGTGTTCTGGGTGGGATGAAATCTCCAGTCGTTAGGCCAGGTGTTGCAGCTGATCAGGTGGTTAGAGCAACCTTATTAAGAGTCCAGACCAGAGCTCAAAAGAGGAATTGGTGTGGTGTATGCTGGATGCACACAACGGCCAAGCCAGGTGTGGTGTGTGCTGGAGGCACGTGAGGGCCAAGCCAGGTTATGGAGTCACACAAGGATCAACCAGGGAGGCTAGAAGATTTGGAGAGGCTGAGAGAGCCAGGCACAAAAGGTGTGTGTGTGTGTGTTGGAATCACACGAGAACTGTGTGGAAAGCTGCTGGAAGCTGCTAAAAGGTACTTCTGATAAGTTTTGGTTGAGGAAAACGTTAAAGTCGCAGGACTGGGACACATGGAGTGTATGCGACAACCTGGAGGCAGTAAAACCTTGTAAGATGTTCAGTTTGCTGAAGACAAGCTGACCTTATGTTACTAGAAGACAACCTATATATTGAGAGCGCTACTACTGATAGAATGAATGGTTGAAGCAACACTTACATTTGAGAAGTCCTTGTAAATTCTCTGGAGGAGATGGGATGGGATCCTTGGGGAGGTGGGGCCCGGTGGAATCCAGTGTACAGGACGGCTGAGGGGATGTTATGTGGAGCAGGAGCAGCTGTCTCGCGGCGAGGCTCAGCTGGCCAGGCTGAGCCACGGCGGGCAGGGAAGCTTAATGGAGGGCTGTGGTGTGGCGCGTGTTGTCAGCGGTCGTCTCCCAGTCAGAAGTGATAGGAGACGCGTAGCAAACCATCCCCTACACACCACCGACAACGGTTCTTGCAGCCCTTCACTGTGACACTTGGAGAGCATTCCCTCATCTCCAGTACTGTCACGTCTCTTACCACTTCTGACTGGGAGACGACCGCTGACAACACGCGCCAGCCCTAATTTGACCCCCCACTGCCAGCTTGGACTTTTCGGTTGTGCGCTTTTTTGTTCTTTTTCTTTGCTTGTCATGACCTTATGTTACTGTTACTTAAGAAAGCTGTTTTTTCTGTTACGAAATAAATAAAAAAACTGTCCTTTTCCAGAGGCTGCGAGACTGGTCATTAAAGGAGAACTATGAGGTGAGTGCTTTTCACTCACCTCATAGTTCTAGCCGACCTGCGACAATGAGACTGTCACAGGTCGGCTCAGTAGATCGGGAGGTGAGCGAACACATACCGGGTTCGCTC